>NC_056741.1:852920109-853177609 GCF_019279795.1 Protopterus annectens | reverse complement strand
CCTTATGGCAGGGGACCACCAGGTCAGCTTCTTTTTTTTGGAGGTGAGCATCCTGGTTGTATTGGGTATGGCGGTATCCATGCATTTATGTACATGTTCATAGTGCATTACTGTTTGATTCAGCTGACGCGCAACTAGTTTCCATTTGCATGGCTGCCATGAGGTTAGCCTTTTAGGAGGTCATATTTAGCTTTGGAAAGGCTTTTCATGGTGGTTACCTCTGCGGGGGGGGGGGGGGGCTGTGGATTTCCAAAGGTGATTAATTTGTGTTCAGATATAACAAGGGAGGGGTTGACTATTGGTGTAGAGCAACAGTCGTCCATGTTAGCAAGGACCAGGTCATCGTGATGGGCATGTGCATCGGTACATGAGTAGCTTTCCCATTTAATGGTGGGATAGTTGAAGAGAGTGTTAGGTTGGACACTAATATTCTCCATGGTGTTTATGGACATGGAGTGTGGGACATGTTTGGGGACCTATAGCAGGCTACAACCTGAAATACTGTCTTACCCAATGTTAGCTACGCCTACAGGATCTGTAATGCATAATGTTGGTCTACCACTCTGGAGGTGTATGCATCCTTAATGAATATGAAAATACCACCACCTTTGGAGCTTCAGTCCAAGTTCTGTAGCCAAAAGTTGTGGAATGAATTATAGGCTGGTAACTGCAGGGGTGCTTCCTGCTGCCTTTAACCAGGTCTATGTTACAGCACAGATGTCATTGTTCCCCATTTTAAGGAATACTTCCAGTGAGTGCATTTTCAGATTTAGAATTCTAGTGTGCAGCTGCATGACCCTCTGATTGCATGTCTTTGTAGCTGCTGTATATTTCTGTATATGTATGCAGGACTGGCCCTAGATCAACTGGTGCCCCTGCTAGACCAGCGCCCTAGGCGGCTGCCTAGTTGGCCTATGCCTAAGGCCAGCTGTGTATGTATGTATACATATGCATATATTTATTTATATATATATATATATATATATATATATATATATATGTATTTATTCATCTTTCTATATATATATGTATGTATGAATATATGTGGCTATAAATGTGGATGTACCTCTCTCTTTCTCTCTCTCTGTCTCTCTCTCTCTCTCTCTCTATATATATATATATATATATATATATTATGCTTAGATTTGTCCACATATATGCATCTCCATACATATATACATGCATGTGTAGAGTACCTGACTGATTCTACAGACACCTTTCCCTACTGCTGGATGACTGTACTAACTGATATGTTTGGAATGTCATCAGTATTTTGTAGGTTTCAGATGGTGTAATGGTACATTGCTTTGATCATAGTTTACAAGGCCCTGGGTCCAAATCTTGGCAGGCCTTATCATTTTGTTGCAAGGCAGAACAGTTCTGCTGGGGAGGAAGGGATAAGGGCAATAATTAAAAGAGCTCCCTAGTTAGGGCCCCTTCACCCCTGTTTAGACAACCTTTGGTCAGACTTTTTGCAGTAAGAGCTTCAGAGTGTGGATCCGATGTCTGACTGCACTACACACACACACACACACACACACACACACACATATATATATATATATATATATATATATAAAATACACACATATACATATATAAATACATTTTCCCTACTGCTGAATGACTGTGTTGCATGATAAGTTTGAAAAAAACATCAGACCTATATACAGCTCACATGGAAATTGCTGTGGCTGTGGCGTGCAGTGTCCTGGGTTCAAGTCTTGCAAGGGCTGATTATTTTGTTGCTGATCAGAACAAGGGCTGTTGGATACAGAGTGATTAAGGCACTTTTAAGCAGTTGTATGTGGGTTTGTGTGGCGGTAAGCAATGCTAACTTCCGGTTAATTATGCTTACAGACAGTTAGACCTAAAAGTGCTTAATCTGTGTAGACTGCGCAAAAAGGCTTAATCATGCTTACTACTGCTTACTCCCACTTACCTCTGTGCCAATTTCTTTAAAAGAAAAGATAAAAGGGGTGATAGGAAAGTGGTGAAAAAGGGGGCACGGAGAGGGTAAAACTATTTGAAAGAAAGATAGGGATGTGCAGGATGGGTGCAGGGAAGGTCCATAGCTGTCCATTTCTTCTACAGCAACAGCTGTGCATATATACTGAATTTGGAGGTAAATTTTAACACTCAAACCCCTGAGAGAGAGGGGTGAGGACAACAATAATATGTTGTGAAGCCAATTAGACAGGATTACATGTGGCCAGTGGACACGTGTGTGAAATGGACAGCTGTGTACGAGGTGACATTTTTTGGGGGAACATATTTCCCTTTTTTTTTTTTAAGATGAGAGTGGGATGTTGGGTAAGGATAGTAGATATATTTGAAGAGGTAGGTTAGGTGGGAAGACAGACAAGACAGCATATAGGGGTGGTAGATGACACATGTAGAGGGTAAACACCTTGGACGGGGATGGGTGTTTGGTAATTGGAAGCCCTCGAGCCCACAAATGCATACAGTGGGACTGAGGTCCCCACCTATGGGCAGTCACCACTGCACCTTCACAGCCCCGAAGGTGGCTGTGCTGGGGGCTGCACAGGAGGGGCAGGCTGACCCTCTAATTGCACTATGGGGTTTGCAAGCTGGTGTAGCGATCTCCCAATTCCTCGTGGAGCTCGCTACACACCAGACCCCTAACCTGGCTTTGGGTGACAGGATCCTGTTTGTTCCCGGGCCCAGGGGGGGACAAGCCCCATCTCCTGAGGCAGTTTCTCCCAAAGGTGGTGCAAGACCAGCAGACGAGGAAGTCCCAGGGTGGGTCCCAGACATGCTGGGGCCCAGTGCCATGTCCATATGAGGAGGAAGAGGTGGATCCATTGGGATCGGCCTTCCCTAACATGCTATGGTGTTGCAGTTTTAGAACAGATGTTGGTTAGTAATGGCAAACACATTCCAGGATTAGTTATAACAGCATGCATGAGTATTTCCATTAACCCAAAACAACAGATTTGGAACATTTGCATAGCAAACAGAACACATGCATATATGGAACCACAGTCGGAATTACACCGGCATGCAAGTTACATTGATAGCAACAGGCCACCAATGATAGTATTTGAACAGGGAACATTAATTGGAATACATTTCAACATTTGTAGAACAGGACACATGTCCCAACAGTAGGTTTGTTGGAAAACATACCCATTCATTTATGTGTTTAGGTTATTGATGAAGATAAGATGGGGGAGAGAGAGCAATGTCAGTTAACAAATGTAGATTCTTGCAGTGGTCACAGCTTTAATGATCATTGCTCTACTCATTATTCTACAGGTATTATTACAACTATAGCCTTAGGTTGGGCAGTGGTATGTTTGTATACAATATAATTACAGCCTTCTTATAGCTACTTTATACTTTCTCTTACTGGAAGACCTATGGGGAGAATGTTTGTTAATACTATATGACTGTTTCTACCCATATTCACATAGTCACGGTTACATATGTGCACTCATAGTGCGTGTGTGTGCATGTGCACACTACTGACATACTCTGCCTTGATTTCTATCGAGTCACCCTGGTTGTTGGTAGCAGGGACCAGTAGCTGTGACAGCATGACACTTTTGAACATTTCTTGGGGGAGACCACATGGTGTATATACTTATCTTGCTGTCATTTGTAGCCTTGGGGTTGGACTGTAGGTGTTGGACACAGTGTTACTACTCGCTTCTTTTAGCTACTTTATACCTTCTTTCACCTGGAAGATCTGTGGAGGGAATTTATATTGACATTACCTGACTGTTTCTACACATATTCACAAAATGCTACTTGTAATTATGCATACAGCTTACTACCACTCCCGAGATTCATACCGTGGATGTTTCTGCTAAAAATACAACATGTTTGTGTTCATCAGAATGAGCTATTGAGAAACTACTGTCACTTCCTTGAATGTTTTCTTTCTAATTCTCACTTGGTTGTAGAATCTGACCTGGTGATTACAACGTTTCTTTATATACATTCCTACGCATACCTTCTGAGAAAGCACAGTGTGGAAAACAGTGGTTAACACAACAGTACTATTCTGATATCAGATCTTGGTGCATGCAACTTTCCAGTTATACAATACCAGAGTAAACACAGCCAGTCTTGGGTTTCCACTTTTAATGACAGGTAATTACACTTTTATTGATATATGACCTCTATGTCACTATTACTCTCTTACTGGCTTCTTCAGTCACTAAAAACCATACCCGTTTCTAAATACTGCAAGGTGACATTCTACTAAGTTTTATTTATTTGCCCTACATAGTACCAGCTAGATTGTTACTCACCAGCCTCACAACACAGCTGCTGGCGTGGGCCTCCAAGTTCACAGCCCTGTCATCTGCAGCTGTACAGGAGATAAGAAAAAACATTTATGCATACCTGTCCATCACATACACAGGCTGGACTTTGGAGAACACTTATTTTGACTAATACTTACATACGGCTGGAGCATCCCCCCGCCCAGGCATCTTGGACCCAAAAGGTCCCTCTTCCTCCACTTCAAGTCGACAAAGTGGTTCTGGACTTGCTCACTAGTCCAAGGGATGCCATTGGCAGTGGTGAGATCTCAGGCAAGTTGGTCCCAGGCCTCCGCTTTGTATTGGGAGCCCTGGTACTGGTCCTGCAGCAGTCGCCCTTCATGGTCTTTAATGAGGAGTCCAACTATGACACTGGACTCCTGAATGCCTTAGCACTGTACCCGAAAGCACACACCTTCACCAACACCTGCCATAGTGCCTACAGTGGGGAACTACAACTGGTTATGAGCTGTATTCCCACCTGCATGGTTTAAATAGGGAAAATGTCTTGCCCTTTGCTGTGATTGGACAGTTTTGAAACTGCTGAGCTAAGCTAAGCACTGGGCAAACCTGCTTAGCTAAGATAACTATTGCTTAAAGGGGTAGATGCTTAAACCTGCTTACCAGTGCATAAAATCCGCTTAGTTATGCCAAATCTTGCTTAAACTTTAAATTTCATTGACACCTCATGTTTAGGGCTGCTACACCCTGGTTAGCCTATACATAATAATATACACTACCTATTTATGAAGAAATACATTTTAGTTGTGTTTTACATATGAAAATATTTGAAATGCTGTGGGGCTCGAACTGTGACTGACTACATGCTAGGCAAAAACCCTAACCACTTCACTATTCCAGTTCCACTATTATTATTGTGTATATTTCTGTTTAGCTTCGTTTTATGTTTAAACTATGCTATGCATAGCTGTGCAACTGGAAAACCCACACAGCTACGCTTAAACTTTATTGCACGTAGGAAAAAAAACACGGAATATATTTTAAATATTGCTGTTTGAAACTTAGAACATTAATAGAATGACGGGCTTTGTATTAGCATGTATTTTCTGAGGATGTAGAGTCTTAAACTCAAATATTTGTCATTATTTAATGACTTCAATTCACAGCTATTTGCCAGACAGGTGCAGATTTTAGGGGAACACACCAAAAATATGAAGCAGTAATCTGGACATTCTACGAATATCTGTAAAGTTGGGAGGTATGGCTGTCTCTTATTTTCTCCACAGACACTAAAGTGTCCATGGGGACTTTCATTCATTTTGAATTGTTGAACGGCAATTCTTGAATACAGGGCACATGTGTATTGTGAGAGCACTGCTCTCAGACACGCCCCTTGCACTCGCACACAGAACCGTGTCTGTTTTAGAGCACGGCAGCATGCCTTCATACATATGCATGGTGCGCTGCCGTGCTGCATGGGAACAGCCCCTTCCATGCAAGAATAAGCTATTCTTGCACAGAAGTTTGCTGAATCCCGGGGTCAGTGAACATTCAGAGTTTCACATCACAATAGTTTTATGTATTTTTTGTTAGCTTAGTTAGTCAGGGAGGGCAGGCAAGGATGTCATCAGAGGAGTATGGCAAGCTGACAAGGAGCCAGTTGGCTGAGATGTGTCAACACAAACGACTGCTGCATGCTAAGCTGACTAAAGCAGAGATGATTGCAGCTTTAGTCACAACTGCATCACAGACCAGCAACCAGGAGGACAATCAGACTGGCCTTGGGGAGGTACAACTCTCAGAAAATGGACAGTTCAACATTTCCACAGAGGACTTAAAAAATTTGTCTGGAGTAAAAGAGACTTGAACTGGAGGCCAAACATTTGGAGATAGAAGTAGCAGAGAGACTGAGATGTCTGGAGACTGAGGAAAATGACAAACTACAATGTCTGGAAGCTGAGGAGAATGAGAGGCAGAGGCAACATGAGAAGGACATGCTGACTTTGCTAGGGTCATGCAGGTAATAGAGAAGGGAGTAACTGAACCCCAGAAGCAACAAAGGTCAGTAAATTTCTTCCACAATTTACAGAGGGGGATAATGTTGATAGTTTCATTCATATATTTGAAAGAGTAAGTAAATAGTCTAATGCTGTCCAAGGGCTATGGGTACGGTTCCTGACCCCCCCTACTCCATGGTAAAGCTGTAACCTCTATGTCTAAATTGTCTGACAATAATTGCTTTTGTCTGTAAGAGTGTGTTTTAAGTTAATGCCTGAAGCTTATCGGAAAAAGTTTTGTGAGCATAGATGCAAGGCAGATGAAAGTGTGTGGGAATATATTGCTGAGTTAAGCACTTATTTTCTTAGATGGGTGAGTGGGTGTCAGGTCACCACTTCTGAAGGGCTGGCAGACCTTTTGGTGAGGGAACAAGCCCTGAGCATTTTGCCTGAGGACATGAGAATTTGGTTAGCAGATAGGGAATGCAATACTGCAGATGAGTTGAGGAAGAAGGGAGACATATCTAGCAAGCAGGGCATCACTGCACAGGAAAGGGATACCCAGTGTTGCTCATGGGTCTAAGGGAACCCATGATGGGCAGCCTAAACCATCCCAACATAGTCCACCAGTAGCAGGCAAAGCCAGTAGTCCAGGTACACATCCAGGACCAAGGGTTAAATGTTTTAAATGCAACCATTGGGGCCATGTAGCATATAGATGTCCACAGAGGCAAGGTGGGGAACAAAAGGTGGGAGAGCCAGTAAGTGGGAATGACAGAATGCCAGCAGTAAGTTGTCTGGAGACAACAATGGTACCAAACTACCACAAGAGGTTACGTCCTATCTTAGTAAATGGGAAACAGGCCACTGCTAAAAGAGACACTGCCTCTGACCTAACCATTGTGAAGCATGCAGTAGTTAAAGAGGCGCATTACTTGCTTGGGCAGTCTACTCCATTCAGAGCTTTAGGCAGAACCTCATTCCAAATACCTTTGTCTAGGGTTCACCTTGACTGGGAGGATGGAAAAGGAGGAAGCCAGCAAGTAGGTACGTTTGAGGCTATCCCTGCAGGTGTCCTGATAGGGAATGATTTTGATAATGCAGTACCTTGTGTACATGCAGTGACATGCAGTTAGGCTTGGAAACAAGCATGTGGGTCTAGTAGCCTGGGGGGGGGGGGGAGTCCAGACAGACTGCAGATTTAAGCCAGGCCTGGTGTGGTGGTTACTTCAGAGAGTTAGCTAACCTCAAGCAGTGAGACTGAAGGAGAGCCAGACACTTGTGGTTACTGATGTTCCCTTGGAAAGAATGACTGCAAGTTCAGAGGTGAGATGTAGTACCCAGGCTGACAGTGAGGCACATCTGTCAGAGAATACCAGATGTTCTGTGGAAGGGGAGCTGGGAAGGGTTACCAAGAGAGAGTTGAGACAGGCTCAGCTCTCAGACCCTACATTACAAGACCTGAGGGATGTAGCCAGTGAGGCACCTGATTGTCAAGGAAAAGGGGAATATGTATGCTGGAACAAAGGGTTACTGTATAGAGAGTGGACCCCTGAGGGAGGGCTAGAGGGTGAGAGAATACAGCAGTTGGTAATGCCCAGAGCCTACTCTCTGACACTTCTAGCCATAGCCCATGATATTCCCTTGCAGGTCATATGGGCATAAAGCATACAAAGAGATGTATTATGCAGAACTTTTATTGGCCTGGGATTTCCGGAGATGTAACAGGGTACTGCAGGACCTGTGAGCAGTGCCAAAAAGTAGGCAAGGCAGGGGGCAAGGTCAAAGTTCATTTGATGCCTTTGCCTGTGACTAGAGAGCCATTTCAAAGGGTAGCTATGGATATTGTGGGGCCTCTGAGTACCTGACGTTCCACAGGAAGAAGTATATCCTAGTGGTAATATATTATGCTGCCAGATACCCCGAGGCAGTAGCATTGTCCTCCATTGAGGCAGAAAAGGTGGCAAATGCTTTGTTAGAAATTTTCATCAAGGTAGGTTTTCCAAAAGAAATACTGACTGACAGAGGTGCCAATTTCAAGTCAGACCTGCTGGCTTGTCTGTAAGAGCACTGTGGGGTGAAGCACATAAAGAGCACCTCCTACCATCCTCAGACTAATGGTCTGGTTAAGAGGTTAAACTCAGCACTCAAGACCATGCTACAGGTATGTGCAGACCAGTTTAAGAGGGAGTGAGACAAATATTTGCTCCATCTATTGTTTGTTTACAGAAAGGTGTCCCAGGAATCCACAGGTTTTTCACCCTTTAAGTTTTTGTAGGGGCATACAGTGAGGGGACCTCTAGATTTTATTTGTGATGAGTGAGAGGGTGTGTGTGAATCCCACAATGAATCTGTTGTGGCATATAACCTAAAGCTCAGGGCAAGGCTCAATGAGCTCATGGGCTTGGCCCAGGAGAACCTGGCAGAAGCCCAACAGCAGAAAAAGGTCTGGTATGACAGGAATGCTCGAGCGAGATAGTATGTGGTAGGGCAGCAGGTTATGGTTCTCATTCCTGTCAGATGCAACAAGCTGCAGGCAGCTTGGGAGGGACCCTTTAAAGTGGTAAGGAAGGTCAGTGATGCTAACTACATGGTGAAACTGCTAGGAAGGAGGCAGGGGCACACATTGTACCATGTTAACATGATGAAACCATGCCATGATACAGAGGCCTTTGTGCTGAGTATTTGTAGTGGATGGCAGGAAGAGTCTGAGGGAGATCTGGTGACTGATCTCCTCAGTGATGTTCAGACTGACACCTCAGTGGAAGGGGTAGCAATGTCCCAGCAGCTATCCCCTACCCAGGTCCGAGAAATTTGAGCATTGTTACAGGAATATGGGGGCATGTTCACTGGGAAACCAGGGTGCACCCAGCTGGTGCAGCACCTTCTGGATACAGGACCCCAAAGACCTATTAAGCAGGCCCCTTATAGGGTACCTGAGAGAGTCAAACAGACTCTGAGGGTGGAGATACAGGAAATATTGGAACTATGTGTAATCCAGGAGTCCAGCAGTCCCTGGGCCTCCCCAGTGGTGCTGGTACTAATGAAGGATGGCAGCACCAGGTTCTGTGTGGACTACAGGAAATTAAATAGCCACACATATTCAGATGCTTACCCCATGCCTAGGACAGATGAAGCCCTAGCGTAGCTGGGTGGGGCTAAGTATCTTACCATTATTGATCTTACCAAGGGTTACTGGCAAGTGCCCTTGACTCCCAATGCTAAAGATAGGTCAGCCTTTGTGACTCCTTTCGACTTGTATGAGTTCACGAGGATTCCCTTTGGGCTGAAAAATGCCCCAGCCACTTGCCAGAGGCTGGTAGATCATATCCTGGCAGGAGCAGGAGGTATCACCCTTGCTTACCTGGACGATATTGCCATCTACAGCCATTCCTGGTAAGAGCACCTTCAGCATGTCAGGGAGGTGCTGGGCAGACTACAGAGGGCAGGGTTGACCACTGAAACCAGTAAATGTCAGGTGGGTATGGCAGAGGTCTCCAAACTGGGACATAGAGTGAGGAGTGGTAAGATCAGGCCAGAACCTGCCAAAGTGGAAGCCATCCAGGCATGGCCTGCCCCTGTTACCAAAAAGCAGGTGAGGGCATTCTTAAGGACAGCAGGGTACTACAGAAAGTTTATCCTCAATTACAGTACTGTAGCTGCTTCCCTCACAGACCTGACAAGGTAAAACAAGCCACATAAGGTACTGTGGACCACAGCATGTGAGCAGGCATTCCAGAAGCTTAAAGGAGCTTTGGGAAGACCCTCTATGTTAACCAGTCCAGATTACAACAAATAATTTGTTGTACAGGTGGATGCTTCAAACCATGAGGTGGGGGCTGTACTCAGCCAGGTTTCCTCAGAGGGAGAAGAGCACCCAGTGGTATATCTCAGCCATAGTCTCCAACCCAGGGAGAAATGCTATGCACCTGTAGAAAAGGAATGTCTAGCCATAGTGTGGGCACTGCTGAAACTTCAGCCTTAACTGTATGGAAGGAAATTCACTGTAATTACAAACCACAATCTGTTAACATGGCTATATCGAGCCAGCAGCAAAATCCCAAGTTACTAAGGTGGAGCCTAGGGTTGCAGGCATATGATATGACAGTGCAGGACCGCAGTGGGGTTAGTAATGCCAATGCAGGTATTCTCTGATAGGCTGAATCCACTCAAGCAGTGTTTCTCAAAGGTCACTTGAAAAACTAGCTTGAGTCTTCGGGGGGGAGGGATGGAGAGAAATGTAACAAAAAGAGATATTGCCAGCCCAGCTGTCTGGAATTTTGTAAGTGGTTGTGTGTCATTTGTGAATATCAACATGATTCGTATGCTTGTGTTACATATGTATTAGAACTGTATGTCATATAAGATGATTTGTACAGATATGTGTGCTGAAGAGATAAGTTGTAGAGTACTCAGCTTAAAGATGTATTCACAGTGTACCCTACTGGAAAAGAACATAAATGTATATAAACTATTGTAACTGTGTAAATGTATATGTTTTAACAGTGGGAACTGGCACAAAGAAGGTTAACTTGCAAAACTTCAGAAAAAATAGTTGACATTAAATTATTTTATAACCAGATAATAAAAGAGATGTTATCTTTCAGTTTCAGTGCAACAGGAGACATAATGTCTAGAACTATAAGTTTTTTGTATTGTTTTTAAATGTGAAGAAATGTAAATCATTTATGACTTTCACCATTTGCAATTGAATGAACGAAAAAAAACAATGTCGACAATTCAATTCAAATTGTCGAAATTTTTTGAACACACGACCACATCCAGTGGCATGCAACACACATTTTGGAGGGGGGCAAGCCCCCCTGCACCCTCATGTGGGGGGGGGCTGCACTCCTTGCAGCTTATATATACAAACTCCGAGATCACACTACAGTGCGGGAAAGGGTACAATTCCCAATCCCCACTGTAGTGCTATCTCCATCCAACATGCCAAACTCACAACAGCGCATGCACACTACTATTCACTGTTGTGCATTCCGCAGGTTTTATTTTTTGCGCATACAAACTTGTGAAGACTTACTTTCGACTGTCCATTGTCGCACAATGCAGCTGCGACATTGTGATGGTACACCAAAATATCCCTAGAGCTTTCTCTCCACCAGCCCAAACACTGAACCTGCTTTTTCTCTGTCAGTCTGTCAGACATATGATTGTTGCTGGTTCCAATTGCATATGGCAGATAAGTATCCCTACTAGGGGGAACTTTCTCTTTTTCATAATTTTTGACTAAAATTAATCCTTTTTTTGTATCAACTGAGAAAGTAAAATATGATTTTAGGAGGCAAATACCTTAAAGGGACAGGCATACTGAGTGTTTATTTTGCCCACGAGCCAGTCAATGGCATTAGTTGTACTATTTTTCAGTCTTTTGTTCCTAAGACTCTTATGTCCTCCTTTAAGATTTATTTTGAAAATCAAAGATTAAAGGAGTTTATACACTTTAGAATGGAATCCAGTGATTCCTGCTCAGAAGTCCAGTATCAACCATCTGGTCAGTCCTGGATGTCTCCTCTGTCTCTTGATGATCCATCTAGCTGTCCATATGCTTCAGTTGCTCATTCTGTCATGACCCCCATTGCAGGCTGACAAAATGCTGCCCCTTAACATGTCCACTCCAAATATTCAAACAGCTGCCTCTGCCCCAAGGGGGGAACCAAGGCTTATTATTTCAAAAACACCTAATGTTTTCCTCACATTCTGGTGAAAGAAGTGGTCCCAGGCTCCCTCATTGAGGTACATAAGGGGTCAAAACCTCCTTATTTTGTGCATGTTCCTCTTGCTGAAAGAAAAAAAAACAGAAGACTAAGCATACCTCTCCTTCCCCCTTCTGTCAGGGATCCTCAAAAGGTAGGTTACTTCTCTCAAGGGCTGTTTAAGGCTTTATTCTTTCGCAGACCCCTTAATTGTTTTATTATACTCGTCCTCCTTTTTTATTTCTCTCCTGTAAAGAGACATAAATTCTTCTTCAGAAGAGGAACATTCAGATTCTGAAGGGGATCCCTTGGTTTCCTCCTCTTACATTCAGTTATTTGTTGGGTATGAGTCTGAAGATGAGAATACGTTTGTCCTTAGTTGAACTTTCCATTGAGGACACAGTGTTAAAGATGATGTAGCGTTTTCAGTGGGAGGGCAAACAAGTGTCAGACATGTGAAAAGGATATGATCATATGTAGATAAGAGTCCCAAAACCATCCCACCTGTCCCTGAGGCTTTGCAAAATACTTTTGTCATGGCTTCTATGAACTCTGAAACCCAACCTCCTGTCCCCAAACAAACTTCAGGGAATGCACATTTTCACTTAGACAACCTGCTCCTTTTCCATAAGGCTTCTACAAGTGAAATGCTCCTTCTGGACCTTAGATTTACAAAAAAGTGCTTCATAATCTGTTGTTCACCTTGAACCCCAAGAAGTACAGTCAGGTTCCCCTTCCAGGATTAAGTTTTTCTGAGTTGCAGGGTCAATTCTATGTCAATGATTGCCTTTCTTCCTCAGGACAAAATGACGCTCCTAAAGGAGTACTTCCAGTCTCTTCTCCTTCTAGATATGACATCAGCAACAGAGATATTGAGATGTCTGTGCCTTATGACCTCCATTAATGATTTATTTTGCCGAACTCCATATGAGGAAGATTCAGTGATATCCAAATCTATGTGGTCACAACATTGCACAGTCTAAAGTTCACAATTCCTCTCTTACCATTCATCAAGAGAGAGTTTCATTGGTGGATCAGCCAGTATTACACAGCCACTCAACTCATATCACTCAACCCCTGAGTGCTCTTGTGGTTCCTTTCTCTTGCCAAGACTTTTATACAGATGCTTCAGACCTAGCTTAGGGAGATTGTTCTATGAATGTAAAAAATCAAGGTATTGAGCTGAAAAAAGACAGGAAGGACCACATAAATATCAGGGAAATAAAGGTAGTGAGTCTAGCTTTCCAATCCCTACATCACCTCTGGTCTCCACATTTTCTCCAAGTATTTACAGATATTACCACAGTTAAGTGATACATAAGCAAGGCAGGACAAGATCCTACCAACTTTGAAGACTTGACTGCTTGGGACATAACCATACAGCACAACTCTAGTAGTTTACATTCCCTCGGAGAGCAATTCGGTGGCAGATTATTTAATCTACAGGTCTGGCCTCATGAATGGATGTTAAACAGAGAGGTCTTCCTGCAGATTGTTCATCAGATGCATCACTTTGCCACCAATCAGAGCCAATAGCTCAGATTGTTTTGTTCTAGAGCTCCATACCAAGAGTCTTGGAAAACTGATGCCATGTTTTGTCCTGGAAGGGGAGATTCCTGTATGCATGTTCTCCTCTACCCCTAATTCCCAAGTTTTTTCTTAAATCAGACAGAGCAAGCCAAAACTCTTGATTTTGACTCCTCTTTGGCCCAGACAGCACTGATTTCCCCTTCTATTTCATCTGGCCCAGGGCAATCATCACAAGTTACCTCACAGAGTAGACTTGGTCACACTGCAACAGGGCTCTCTCATTCATCTACACTGTCGCTCCATTGTGCAGAATTGCACAAAATTAAGGTTAGAACCTATACAAACCCCTGGGTCAGTAAAGAAACCAAACAAATCCTCAAGTCCAGAGACACTGCCTGGCTTTACTATAAAAAAAACAAAGAAACACAAAGCCTAACTAAGTATCAAGAACTGCGCAACCATGCAAAAATGCATTAGGCTGGACAAAAAGTCCTACTACGTGACATTACAAACTAAATACCAATACAACCCCCAAAACTTTTAGAAAAATGTAATAAAACCCACATAAAAGGCTACCCCCAAACCAACCACCCCTGACACTAAAGTTCCCATTGAAACACAATTCAACTCCCACTTTGTGAACTCAATTCTATCCTTAGTATCACAGGACAATTCCAACCTCACTACCGCCCCCCAACACAAATAACACTAATACAAGCTTTACCTTCAAAACAGTTTCCATCACTTCAATCAAAAGCATGCTCTCCAAACTAAAAACTTTATCAACAGCAGCTGACCTTCTCCCCAGCTATTTCTTGAAACTCATAGCAGATGCCATTGCTATCTCAATCTCTACTCTCATAAACAGATCAATTGTTGAAAACTATGTGCCCAAACTCTGGAAAATATCCTATGTTACACCCATACATAAAGGTGGGACCTCCACTGAACTTATTAACTACAGACCCATTGCTATACTCTCCCCCCTGGCCAAAATCCTAGAAAAATGCATCCATATCCAGGTGCTAAAATATCTCCTAGACAGCAACATCCTGTCACCTACTCAACATGGTTTCAGACCTGCCCATAGTACCACTACAGCCCTCCTCTGCTTCACAGACACAATAAACCATCTCAAAAATGAAGGCCTGTAGGTGTCAACTATTTTTTGGATATGTCCAAAGCATTTGACACAGTCTCGCACCAAATCCTACTAAACAAACTAAACCAATATCACCTATCAAATTCCACTCTTACCTGGTTCCAAAGCTACTTAACTGACAGGTACCAAGCTGTGAAATGGGAAAATTCTCTCTCTCTCTTCAGCTGCCCTTAACTATAGGAGTCCCACAGGGTTCTATCTTAGGACCACTACTGCTCAGAATCTTCAAAAATTATCTCCCTACCTCCACACAGCATGCATCTATCATTCAGTATGCAGATGATACTACCTTAATCTGTGCTGCACAAAACATTCCCACCCTCCTGCAAACAACTCAACTAGCATTCCCTGACGTCGAAAACTACATTACCAAAGCCCAACGTAGCCTCAATCCAAAGAAAACTCATCTTGTGATTATAACCAGTTCTAACAAAAATACTGATAGCAGTCAATTCACTATCTACTCCACAAATGCTACTCCACTCGCTCCAGTGGCACAGGCTAAGCTATTGGGAATAACCATAGACTCCCACCTAAAATTTGATAGTCATCTCAACTTAAGTATTAAAAAAGTATATGCCATACTGGGATCACTCTACCGTATCAAACCGTTTCTTACCAACAGCACAAGATCAGCTATTGCTCGCTCCCAACTTCTATCCACCCTACTCTATGCACCTCCCATTCTGACTAATCTCAACAAAACTGAACTAAGCAAAATGGAAGCCTGCTATAACAGAATTGCTCGCTTTGCTGCAAATTGCTCATATAGAACTCATCACTGTACTGCTTTGAGACAGCTCCACTGGCTTGAACTGCCCAACCTCCTAACCTACAATCAGCTCTGCCTCTGTCATTTAATTGCCTCCCCAATAAGTGTCCTGCCCTCAAAAACCTAGTAGAACATCATTCAGCCAAAAGGCCTCTTAGATCATCAAGCAAACTACTACTAGAAGTCACCAACAGCTATAATAGCTTTGGAGACACACTATATAATAGTTCAGTGACTAAAAAATGGAGCTCTCTCTCCACTAGCATACAAAACACATCATCCAAACCCTCCTTTAAAAACCTCATTAGGCAACATCTCAAGCAAAGTTGGCAGTGCCATGACTGCTCCCCAGGCTAGTGAAAGCAAATAAGGTACACATACTAAACCTAGAGTACTTGATAATAGATTTCACTCTTACTCACAAACACTGGCTAATGTACAATGTATGTACTGTACCTGTGTACTATGTATGTATTCTGCCTATGTTCCACATTTCAGCTGTACACCACAAATCTATTAATTACCTTTATTTTTAAACTAATATTTTCTTTTTTCTTCTCTCCACTGTAACTGTTGATGTTACTGTAAAAACATATATATTGTAATTTGTGTGTCTACTGATCATGTCTAAATATCTAAATGTATCTGTAATTTTTCTATGTGTAGCTTTTCTCCCGGGACCTCTGCTGAAAAAGGTCCTTTTTGGCTCAGTCAGACACCCCCGGTTAACAGGGTCTATGTTGTATATTCGAACTTCCAAAATGTCGAATACCATATGTTCGAGACCATATGGTCGATATTTGAAAGTTTGAATATATAATAATAAAAAAAAAAAAAAAAAAAAAAGAAAAACATACCTTAACTGTGCCAGCAGGGGGGCAAGCCCCCCTGCACCCCCCCCCCATTTAAATATACCAACTCTGAGACTGCACTTCAGTAAAGAAAAGGGAAATTCACCCATTCTGTACCATATGGCACCATTAAAGTCAACCTTCGAACACTTGCAGTGTCGATCATATGGTCTCGACCATATGACGTTCGACATTGCAAGCATTTGTTTATTTGACAGACCCAGTTAAAGGTAAAATAAAAATAAAATAAATAAAATCTAAATCTACATACTCTGAATCATACCTTTGGATCAATGGGTTTTGATTCTTTTTAGCCACGTTTTTTCTGAGGATGTGCTGCAGGGCTCACAGGAGTTAGAAAATTGCTACTAGAAAATCTTATGTATCTTATGTTTTCAAATGAATGACTCAGGACTCGTGTTTAGTGGGTATAGCTAATATTCTTTCTTACTTGTGTGAGCTACTTAATTCAAGCCTGACATACTCTTCTGTTAAAGCTCATTTGTCAGCCATTTCTTCATGCCTTCATTTTGATCCACCTTTGTCTTCACTTTTGAGGTCAAATAGTCTTTAAAGGGCATCCTTCACCTCAGGTCATCTAGGAAATCTATTTCTACCCCATGGGGCCTAAATTTTGTTTAGAAAACTAATCCTTGCTCCTTTTGAGACTCCTTCATCCACTTCCCTGAAGATTTGTACTTGGAAGACTGTTGCTCCTATTTCTGACAAAAGGCTTTTTGAATTGCAAGCACTATTGGCTTCTCCTTCCTTTTTATATTTTTGTAAATATAATTTCCCTCAGAACTAATCCATCCTTGATGCCTAAGGTGGTCAATGAGCTGCCATTTAAGCAGACTATCAATCCCCATACCTTTTTTTAACCCCCTAAAAACAGGAGAGAAATAATGTTGCATTCTTTAGATGTACACAGACAACTCAGGGTTTATCTTGACAAGACCAAGTCTATCAGAAAATGACACCAACTTTTTATTTCCTTCCGGAAGAAAAATCTGGGTCTTCCTGTTTCCAAACCGATAGTTTCCAAAAAGGATCTCTCTGCCATATCATTTCATCATTCCTACCATGGAAAGGAGCTTCCAGGTTTGGTTAAGGCGGATTCAACCAGACCTGTAGTTTCATCAGTTGCCTTTTTTAAAGGTTTAGCCTCCAGTTCTATTTTAAAGGCTGCTACTTGCTGTTCTGTACATAAGTTAAAAAACTGATGCATTTTCTAGAGCTAAAGCTGTGTTTACTAGGTCCATCTTACAAGGAATTTTAGATTGCAGCTTGCATCTTCTTTCTTTTCCCCTTGAGACTTGGAAAGCTTTGGGACTCTTTCCACTTGTTAGTAATACTACAATAGTGATCACAGGAAAGACACAGTACAGTTGGGTATGAATGTACCATAACAGATATCTGAATGACCACTGCTGCACTATTACATTCCTCCCCCCGCCCCCTTCCTTTCCTCATTTCCATTATTAACCAAGGTGGCATATTTTTCTTTTCCCTTTTTCTGGTTGACATATACTTTTTGGTAGCTGCTTTTTTTTTTTTTACCTTCCTGGCTTTCTGGTATGGTTTTAGAAAATACTGAGGTGCTTTGCACCCTTATGTACCACCTAGCCTTGGTGCATATTGGTTATATGTAAAACAGAGTAAAGGGAAGAAGCTTAAGTTTTGGTATCCTGGCTGAATGTACAGCTATCCCAGGTGGGATATCCCACTTCATAGTAAAATGCAACAGAGATCAGTCAGGCATCTACTATAATGGTAAGTTTTTACACAACTGTTGTATCTCTGAGATAAACATCAGTGGAGCATCCTAGAAAGGGGCTCTCTACTACTTTTTGACCTTGTCCCATCAGAGAACAAGTGGTCACTCTTAACGTAAACATACCAGGGTATTGATCTCATTGTCTGTGCCTTGTTAGTTGCCTAAAGAGATGTGCTTTGGGATGTATACCCATTCCTTAGAAGCAAGTCCACATTAAATTTGATAATTTTCAGCGGTTACTGTGGTCTGTAGTGGGATCCTGTATTGGGGAACATTGTATAAGCAGCACTTAAGTACTTTATACACTAGCTCATTAAATATAGAGAGGTACCTAATTACACCTTTGCCTAAGCTAATTGCAAGTATTTCCCATACTCTACTGAAGGATTCTCTTTTCAGAAATGACAATATTAACAGTGATATTCCAATAAGACCTCAATGACCATTTGTCTTGGAATGTCAATGGGCTAAACAATATGTTTAATAGAAATCGGATACTGACATGTAAAGAAAAAGCAAACTCTGAAGTTAATAGCCTTGAAAGGAACACACTTGGATACTGGAGGATATAAAACACTTTTGAAAGACATCTTTTATTGGGGAGCTGCTGCTTTTTTCAAGTCCTGAGGCAGAGATGGATAATATTACTGGTCTCAGTATCTCTCCCTTTCAAGGTAGAGGACACCATAGTAGACTCATGGGGGAGATTTGTTGGATTGAAGAACATTTATTTGAGGTAAAATGCACTTTTCAGTGTTTATATCTACTTACTAGATGTGCGCAGGAAGGATTTAAAAGCACTATGGCCTCCCTACTGGCTTTTGGGGAGGTGGTCTATATATATAGGACGTTTTCTCGAATGAGCAAATGTCCAAATCCATAATAACCAAACACACTTTAATGAAAGCACTTTTATCGAAAAAGCGCTTTCAATAAAGCATGTTTAAAAAAAAAAAATACATTAACATTTTAGCAGGGGGGCTTCTGCCCCCTGCACTCCCCACCCCCTACTTTAATATTCTCCCTCCGAGACCGCACTACAGTGTTGAAAAGGGAAATTTCTCTTACCCGCACCATAGTACAGCCTCGGCAACAGGCATACTTACGCAAAAGTGCTTCTTCAGTGGAAAGCACTTTCGCGTAAGTATGCCGGCCATTTGGGTTTCGGTCGTATGCTCATTCGAGCAAACGTCCGGAACCCATATATATATATATATATATATATATATATATATATTTATAAATACACACACATACACATATATGTATGTGTGTGTGTGTGTGTGTGTGTGTGTGTGTGTGTGTGTGTGTGTGTGTGTGTATGTATCTCTATAGATAGATATCTGACCAGAATTGTGTGACAAGGTTCAGTGATGTATAAGGGTGCCTGAGATGAAGAAAATCCCATGGTTTACGTTCTCCAAGTTTTTTGGATTTGTAATACCATCATGGGAATGTACCCCATTCCGTAGTCTGGATACAGTTAGAGTTTGTGAAATTAGTATTGTTTCATTCTTTGATGTTGGAGAAGAGTGCTTTTCTCAGTACCCACAATGTGCCCAGAATTACCTCCTCCTGCAGATTTTTTTGGGTTACGTGTATTGGTAGCATGTTTAAGTATGATTAAATTAGTCCTGTCACTCCTACTGCACTATTGGAATTCTCTGTGTATCTTTCTTCCACATTCCTCTCTTTTCTGCTAGCAAATCCTGACATTTTAAGACTTTGTCTCCCTCTGCACATAAGAGACTGCAATTAGTGGGTACATTATCAATTTTAGTGATCAATGCTACTTTTTTTGTCCTTTTTTTCCTCAGCTACTGACCACTGTATCTGATTTTCTTGTATCTGTTTTTTGAACTGTTAATAACGGATTATCCCTATGTGATACAAATATCACCATTTTCTATAAGGCTTCGGCTTATTTTTCCAGTTCTTCTCAGCTACTTCTGTATTAAAGTGTTTGCACAATCCCCAGTGCAACAATTTGTCACATTATTGTGTCTTGCAGTGTACAGCCCCTCAGACATGAGTATATCACACCCAGCAACAAGACGTGCACAAGTTTTTGGTTCTGTTTTACAGAACCTACATCTGTCTGTTTTTCCTACATGTTCTATGTGTACATTGGTTTACAATCATTGGCACCTATTATTAGCCTTTCATCTTCCGGTTTCCTTTCACCTCTCCTTAGCCATTCCTGCATCAACTTGTAGTCAGTATGAGGTTGTTCCAGAAAATCTCTACTCCTACCACCATATTTGTGGACTTACTAATTTTTACCCTCTCATCTTATCTTTTTCTTTATATTCTTTCTTGTGTTTTTTGGCCCTCTCAGTTGCTACATATGTTTGTCTATTTCTGGTCTGTTTAACATTCACACTTTGTTACAAAATGATGTTGCTAAACTAAGTAAAGATGTCCATCTTAGACTTCTTCTCTTCATGCTTTAGAATTTTCACTATCTTAGATCTGATGAGATCAACAAATATGTATGCAATACCGCGAACGCAGATCTACATATGTAGTCAGTTTTGTGAGACCATACCTCCTTCAGAACAAGGGATGTATAATCTTTGAATGCACTGTTTTTTAATATATCATTTGACAAGTATGAAGCACTTTTCTTGTTTTCTTGTCTAACTGGTTCATTGCTTTCCATGGCCAGTCAATCACTATAAACCTGTTAATTTAGAAAAGGAAGAGCAAACTGATTTATAATTTAGACTTTGTCCCTACTTGTCAAAGCAGTTTTCAATATTAGCTTTAGTCTTCTGAAGTATTCCTCACTGTGTTTTATTCTCATTTGCTAATGTTTTATTGTTGACCATTCATCTGTTCCCAAGTATTTATATGCTTCCTCCTGATCAAATTCTTTTTTTAGCACATTGTTGTCGCAGATTGATATTTTCTTGGTGCAGTTTTCTTTTATAAATGTTGCTTCTGTACATTTATCAAAACCATTTGCCATTCTTATCTCATCTGAGAAAGTTTTAACTGTTTGTAGTTGTGCATTCAGATCCTTGTCTGATGAACTATACAGTTTTAAATCATCCACAAAAAGTAGATTAGATGTCATTAGACAAGGTTGGTGCATTCCATTATCCATGAATGTGGCATGCTGTCAATGCTTTTTTGTAATCTATCCATGAAATATTTAGATTCTTACCATTTTTACATTTATTATAGCTTTGTCTAGCAACAAATTACCCTTTGTTCCATATTACTTTCATTACCCCTTTTTTTCTATGTCTGTTCAGGCTGTACTATAACTTATTAATATAAATAATTTTTGGTTTACCTCCATTAGGTCATGTTTCCATTGTCCGATGTGCATTCCATCAAAAGGACAACAGCAAAAGAAATGCAACGCCGACTCACAGGAGTTCGAATGGCTAGAATGAGAATGCACTATGCCATTCAAACACACAGGCAAATGTCGAAATAGTTTTCCATCAAACAATTTTCTACATTTGTCCTCAGATGTGTTCCGTAATTCGCTCTGTCGAGTCGTGCAAATGCATGATCACGCATACCATTCTTGACAAAAGGGAGGTAAACCATAATTTTTACTTAAGGGTAAATCATTGTGTATAGATGTTAATAGAGTTATCAAAAAGTTAGGTACAGTGTCTGAGCCCAGTGTTTTCCATTTAAAAACTATTCGATTTCTCTGACTGTTACTTCATCTTTTTAATATAAATTACATTAGAGCTTCTTATTGTTTCTTTTAATTATGCTGTCCATTCAGCATCTTTGTTATGTTCAGCTGGGTCTTCATAAATACTTCTGTATAATGTACCTATTTCATTTTTTTATGCTGTTTCTATTCCTTTTGCTTTATTTTCCAATTCTATATAAAACCTTTTTGGGTCATTATTGAATGGCTTATTTTGTACTTTTGCTTTATAGTTATCTGTACACCTTCTAAGTTTCTCTGCTTGTGATATTTTTAATTTATTATTGGAAATAGTGTATGATGTTCCTGGTCTATTTTGATATTGTACATCATTTTTACCATGTCTATCATTCTAATAATTGTTAATGATCTGTTCACTTTTATGTGTTCTTCCAACAGTGATACTTCTTGTATTATTATATGGGACTCTGGCCAAGTACCTGGAAGTTGTAGGCGTAAGAGACAGAGGAGTTTGTGTGTGTGAGGCTGGTGGTCATGTATTCTGTTCTGCCAGGTTTAAGTCCATCTGACATATTAATAGGATGTACTTTACCTCTGAACTGATTTGGTGCACTGTTACTTAGGTATGTAACAGTGTGTGATGCCCCAACACTGACCCACTAATAAACACACACACCCCCCTGGGAAAGGCTGGCACAGGTTTGCTAGCTATGCCCCCTTCTGCCCAGACTATAAGGTAGTTTTCACTGCCACCCGCCACTACTCATCAGCTACTTTAAGGCCCTTAGTAAAGGGTGTCTAGTCTTACTGTGTTGCTGTTTCTTTCAGCTTTTCCCGGTTAGGAGTCGCCACAGCGGAACTCCGGTCCGCTAATGATTGGCAGTAGATTTTTACATGCCGAGTTGCCGACCCTGACACACAACCTTCAACAAAGGTATGCCCATTCACTCATGTCTCCATACAGAAGACGCTCTAACTGAGAATCGAACAGGACAACATCTTACTGTGAGGCGACAACGCTACCACAGCACCATGTGTAATGATACTATTAAACCAAATAGTAGTTTGACCAAGAGCAAGGTTATTAGGAGTGGCCTGCACAGTGTCACCAAATAGATATTCAAGTACTGTAAGAGCTTACATTTCTCTAGAAAGACCAGCCACAATTGAAATGTTTAAATATATTTAATAATAAATAATAAAAGAGCAAGAAAATACTCAATAAATAATCACAGTAACTTCAGAGTTCAAAATCACAAGAAATATTTAAAACAACATTGCAGGACATTCTCAATTAAATCAAGAAAATATCTAAGCTATACTTCGCTATATTCTTAACTGTATCTAAGAGAAATGACTGTATCCCAGTCTTACTTACTCATAGCAAGGCAAGACAGATGTGGTGAGTGGGTTTTCGAGCTGATGTAAAGTCAAAGACAAATACAGAATGCACAGTCCCTCTCTCAGAGAGTTCTTAAATTAATATTTCAGATATTACTGCTGGGGTAGCTGACAGCATGACATCACTTCTTGTCATCTGACTATCAGTTCCCAGGCTCACAACCATTGATTTTAGCATCTACCTGCGAAAACACATAGACCTTAGATCTTTGGGCAAATGGTGGAAGTCATAAAATAATTTATATTTCTCCACGTTTTAAAGACAATATGAATAACTTCTAGCTCTAGACATTATGTCTCCTATTGCACTGAAATTGAAAGATAACATCTCTTTTATTACTTGCTTATAAAGTAATTTAAGTTTTCAGCTATTCTTCCGAAGTTAACTTTTTGTGTGTCTGTCCCCATTGTTGAAATACATATACAGCTAAACAGTTACAATAGTGTATATACATTTCTGCTCAGTATTTTACAAAATATCACTTCCGCACACATCTGTACAATTTGACATACAGTTCTAATACAGTTGTAACGCAAGCAATTGCATCATGCTGATATTCACAAATGACACACAACCACTTACAAAATTCCAGATAGCTTGGCTGGCAGTATCTCCTTCTGTCACACTTCTATATAAATCATATTAATATTCAAATGACATATAATTATTTGCAAAATTCCAGATAGCTGGGCTAGCAGTATCTCTTTCTGTTACACAGTGCACCAAATCTTACTGACTGATTATTCCCCAGTAGTAATCTTGAAGAATTGGAATAGATGACCTTCACTTGAGAAACTTTGGTGGTTTCCACAATATTATTTAAAGTAGGATACCTTTGTTGATTGATGCGGGATATTGTTAATGGACCTCAGTGTAAAGTTTGGTTGTAGCAAGACTGAGCGACGTGACTGATGGAATATGCTCAAAAAGTAAATAACCATAAGACTGCATCATCACTGTAAGGAACTGTGAAGAAATTCTAAATGAAAACTTGAGGTGAAAAGGTAGGGACTCTATGTATTACAAACTTGTGAGACTAGAAGGTTATCCCATGTGAGAGTGTATGTAAAACAGGAAGCTGAGTGGAATTTGGTAGTGGATTTCAGTTCCTTAGAGAGGGATTTAGAGTGTTGTACTTCAAAAAATTCCCTAAAATATCTTAAGCACTGGACAACAAAAAACAAAAAGCAGAGTTCAGCTGTTGGTTGGAACTGGAGTGGGTATGAAAGCAGACACTCCATCAGAGATAGTGGATAGTTTTATAGTCTATTATGCTGAGTATTGTAAAGCAGAAAGTTGGGGACGACTATGGAGTAGGGCAAGTCAGTTTATAAGGCTTGTAATTCTGTGTCTGGGGAGGAGACATTGAGTTTGGAGGCCCTGGCTACTGTGGAAAAGAGCTGAAAATTGTTAAAAAAGCAAGGTCAGGAAAAAAAACTCCTGACCTAGATGGACTGTCCTTCAATTTCTGGCTCATGAACAGTTTTTTTCCATAGGATTTTTACGGTGGTAAACCAGGTGTTATGGACAGGGGTCCATTCTTCCTCCTGGAGGGAGGAAGTTATGGTGGTAATATACAAGGAGGGGAAAGTCTACAGTTGCCTTCGTCATACAGGTGTATTTCTGTTTTAAGCCATGATTATAAATTTATGTGTAAGTAAGTGCAGAGGTAATGGAGATAGATCATTGTGACTTAGTGGGAGGGCAGAAAACCTTTGATAATATTAAGACAGACATATCCATGCATATGCCCTGTGGAAAAATGGGCTTTTATGGGTGATGTAGCAAAAGTATTTGACTATGTTGAATGGTCATTTCTTGGATTGGTCCTGTTAGAATTTAGGCACCCTCTATCTTTTATTTAGGTGTGCATGAGGTCTACCAAGATTCTTTGGCCAAAGTGAAAACACACACAGACACACACACACACACACACACACACACACACACACACACACACACACACACACACACACACCTTTCCAGATGCATGAGGCAATGGAGCCCATTCTGTCCCTTGTCAATAGTGTTCTATTTATAGCCTCTAGCAATATGAACTTCTGCACTTCAGGGATATATATCAACCCAATCCCAGTAAAAACTGCCCTCTATACTGATGAAATTTTAATACCACATACCCATAATCCCCTCCTATCCTCAGTATTACCCTCAGATATCATTTGCCACTCGAAGAGAACTGCCGTAGTCTGCCTCTCTCAGGCTTGCCTCAGGTAAGTTGGCATACTTCTAGAGGTGTGTGTATGTGTATCTGTGTGTGTGTGTCTGTGTCTGTGTGAGTGTGAGTGTGAGTGTGAGTGTGAGTGTGAGTGTGTGTGTTCCCAGCAAATGCTGAGATTCTAAAAATAACTTGCCTAAACCTCAAAGGCCTCAAAAACACTTTACAAACAGAAAGCACACTCTATTGTAAGACATATAGATGTGACTCTTTACTAGGGTGAATACGTTAGTTGCTTGTCTGGTGCCAGGATCTATCAGATTATGCATGGACTCAAGTCCTTGAACAAGTACCAGTATGATTCTGTCATTGGTCATGTCAGTGATTTGAGGTGTATCTCCCTTGGCTACATGCAGAAAGACACAATGAAGCTCTCTGACTACGCATGCAAGGCAGTTATGAGCCTAGCATTGAGCAGCATCCTACCTTCTCCAAGGATGAAGCTGCAATATGAGCAAAACATAATTAACTTCAGTAATTGGCTTAGTTATTGCTGTTATTCAAGGGGTGTCCAATATCTTTCAGCCTTGGAGGGAATGAGCAATAGACCATGCTGCTTCAACAGACATGGCCTTCACCTGCTCCATCTAGGGTTTTGATTACTGGCAAAGACATTGTTCACCCTCATAGTGCCTTTTTTACACAATCCCAACTTGATAAAACCTGCCAACATTAATGAAACAATTAAAGGAAAATATAAAAGTGTTACTTATCAATACTAGGAGCTTAAATAAGCAACTACACTACCTACGAGCCCTTCTCACCTTGGAAGATATTGACATATGTGTAGGGCTATAACACCTTTCATACATTTAGCCCAACTACTGCACAGGAGGGAAAAAAGATGGAGGTGTCTCAGCCTACATACAGAAGAGACTCACATCAGGGTTGGTAAAGCAATAGGATGCACTACAGCTTCTTCATATCCAAATAACCATCAGAAAGGTCCCATACCAAATATTAGCTAGCTATAGAATTTTCTCTATGACAAAAGAATGCCATAATGCCTCTCTATAGGAACTAGAATCACTCATTATTAAACCCAATACCATTTTCTTAAGTGATCTAAACTATCCAGCTATAGACTGGGAATCCTACACCACCACTAATGCCCAAGTATAGAGATTCCTGGACTTTGTCAATGCCAATGCCCTGGAACAATTAGTCAGAGTACCCACGAGGAGGAATAACATCTTGGATCTTGTTTTTACTAATTTGGGACCATTTTGCACCATCCCTTGAGTATCTTCATCACTTGTTACATATGACCATAAAGCAGTCTCCTTCAAAAGAAAGCTTTCCTTTCCACCCAAGGTACCTTTAGAAATTTCTTTAATACAAATGATCTACTCCTAAGTGATACATTGGCAAGCTTCTAATCCCCATTAAATCCAGTTAACTGCACTGAATATGTAGAAGTGTATACCACCATACTATACCAGTATGTAATCTATGCAGCTGTACCCAGCAGGGACAAGTACAGGGCAAACCCCAGAAACAAACCCACATGGTGGAACCATAATATCAACAAGCTTTATAATAAAGGGAAAATAATTTTGACCAAAAGTGAGAAGAGTAAATCCTAGAATGTTAGTGTCCTTGTCACAGATATAAACAAACAACTCAGTAGGTTAATAAAATCCACCAAAGCCAAGTTTGAGGCTAGCATAGCTACCCAAGCCAAAGACGATCACATAGTATTTTTCAGTTATATTCATAATCTTAAAAGCACAATGCAACAATGTGCATGGCTATTTGTAATTGATGTTACCTTCACTGAAGCTGAAGATACAACAATGAATTTACCTCCACTTTACCCCTTTCCCCTTTATCTGTCCATCACAATATACCAGAAACTGGCTCGCCTGCAGGTATCCCACAAGACCAAGTCCTAAAAGTGCTATCAAAACCTGATGGGTCCTAACAATATCCATAGTTGCATCTTAAATAGCATAAAGTACAATTTAGCTACATCTGTAACAGCACTATTTAATCTCAAGCTCCATACAAGTTTTGAATCAAGCAAATGGAGAACAGCTGCAGTCATTCCCCAGCATAAGGAGGTGACCTTCCACAGAACCAGGCTATTACAGATCCATAAATTTGACCAGCATCATATTCAAAGCCATGGAATGACTTATCATGGAATTATTCAATCAGGACACAAGGAGCCTCCAAATACTGGATGCATCTCAGTTTAGACTCATCAAGGACAGGTCATGTTTACTCATCCTGGTGAATTTTCATGAAAAGGTCACCAAAGCAATGGATTAAGGCAAAATGATACACACCACATACACATACCTTGACCTGGCCAAAGCTTTTCACACAATTCCTCACTCCGGCATAGTAGAAAAGCTAAATGACCCCCAATGTCACCTGCTGGATTGCCAACTGGCTCATAGGCAGTATACCAATAACCAAAACAGGGAATGTTACCTCCACAAAGAGACCAGTCACCACTGGAGTCCCCCTGGGTTCTATGCATCTCCTGTTTGGCATCTACCTGTCTAAAGTAAAAATCAATATCAAAGGGCTCTGGGTGACTAAGTTTTCAGATGACTGCAAGTTAGGAGCAGTCACTGAATCCTCAAATGACTTAGCCATTCTGCAGGAAGGTCTGTCCCAAATAAATAAATAGTGCCAAAATCATGGACTGAAATTAAATGCTAAAGAATGCATTAATATATCCTTTGGAAAGTAATCTACCTCAGGAAATTATCACCTTGACAATGCATCCCTAAGAGTTGACCCAGTTGTTTGGGATTTGGGAACTTATGTGGACAGTTACCTAACTTTTGACCAATGGAGCTATTTTTATAGGAAGTCCCTTCTACATTGCATAGCTCATAAACAAAGGTATTGTGTCTAGATCCAGTGATGTCATTGTCCACCTTTACTCAGCCCTCATTAGGCCAATCATTGAATGTAATGGCCTCCTTGGCATGTATCTGTCCAGACATATGCAAGAACTGGAATGCCCACTGATATACTTTACTAAAAGGATACAAGGCCTATACAACATGTCCTACATGGGCTGACTCAAACCAGTGTCACTATACTCTGTATCTTGTAAACTGCTAAGAGGTGACCTGTGTCTGGCATGCAAGGCATCCTCTGATCCATTACTGATGAATTTATTGCACATCAGCAAGTCAAATAGCATTAGAAGTACTCAGTCTAGGGAACATCAACAGAATGGTTTGGAGGGACAGGTATATATTGCAGACTACACTGCTGGTATGGAATGGACTCCCCATCCTCATAAAATGAAGTTCTTCTCTGCCCATATTCAAGCACAGCTTGGCTCTATGGATGGGAAACAGAAAATTTACCTCAGAACTTGTTGCTGTACCACTGATGGATGGAGGTAGTTCCTAAATACTTTATCCCATGCATGGGGGAATCCCCTCAAATTATATATGGTATGATCCCAGTTACTCTCATTAGGGGTAATACTCAATTATTGACCATGGGGATGGGTAAGTCCAATCTGTAACCAAATTGGATAGGTTATTTAAAAAAACAAAAAGGGAAACTGGTTAGTCTTAAAATGGCCGACGATGGCAGCAAACCTACTGCTTACCTATAAAACTGTATCTCCTTTATAGATACAGATTTTTCTACCTTTTTTTATCTCCTTCTGAACCCATAATCCCCATCTCTGTCTCTCTCTTGCCTTTTCTAGTAGCGCATGTTTTTGTCTTCTGGTAATGTATGTTTTTGTCTTCTGGTAGTATTGTTTGCTCTTTTAGTTATGGCTGATAAACCATCAGGCTTCAAAAAGTGTGTGGCCTGTGGGCACAAAATCCCTAGTTCTGATGCTCATTAGAAGTGTGTATATTGTTTGGTAACACAAACTGGAACCAAATAAAACACCAAAAACATCCAAGAGGATTGTAGAAACCACTGACACTACTGGAACCAAACAGCACTGCTGGTAACAGTCAGAAATAAAGTGAGCCACTATGAGGAAATGTAGCTGAAAACTTTAATAAATATGTACAGTTGTTGAGCACTTTCTTCCAGTTAAGGGACTTCATCAGAAATGTTGTAGCTGCTCCCTTGGATTGTGTTGGCAGTGGCTTTACCTGCTGAGGTTGTTTGGCTACAGCTGTACAAGATTCTACCGGCTGTACCTTTGGCAAGACACATGCTCTGGTTGGGCAATACTGCACCTTGGTTAATGCCCAGGTGGCAAAACAAGTCTGACAGCAGCAGCAAGTCAGTTTTTTGTCTATAATCAAACATGCTGTTATTTATTTAAATCTGTTGTTGTAGCCATAAGTATTCTAAAGAAAGAATGATCAAACTGCTCCTTCAATCTACACAGTTTTTGTTTCACAAGGTGGTTTCCATACCATCCTCTTGGGTGTTTTTGGTGTATATTGTTTGGGTGCAGCCTATCTTCATGAGGATGATGCCATTTGGTCAGTGGGCTGTCACTGAACACTGAAACAAATTGCTGTTGAAGCGGCTTCTGATTCATCCCAATCTTTAACCTCTGCTCCTGGAACCTCCCAGTCTATTAAGAAGTCCTCAGACAGACTTAAAGGGAAAAAGGGTTATAACAAGCCCAGGGATAAAGGCAGAGAGACTTGGAAATGCTCCTCTAACCACTCTTCCTCTTCTCTGGCATCTTCAACTTCAGTCACAAAACTTTTGAAATCTTCAGATCCAGTCCCTTCTTCAGATCTGATAGTCATAGAGCCTCGAACTCTGACTTTTGCAGAGTAAGGATTCTCTCTGAAGCCAGTTTTCCCTAGACTGCGCTCCCCTTCTTACAGGAGAGACAAGTACAGAGATCTTCCAGACCTCACTCAACTTTCTTTGTCAGATCAATCTGATCTACCAAAAGCCTGACAGAAGGCAGATATGGATAGAATGATGAGGAAGTTCCTCAGGACCCAAATTCATTTGGTGGTTCTCCCCACTCCGACACCTGTAAGACTGTGAGCTTCAGTCCTTATCTCATTCCTCTTGGTCACTCCTACCCCAGTCCATCCTCTGGGTTCAGGGACCCTGGATCTAGCATCACCCAGTGGTTGTCCTCATTGCATCTGATGTCTTGTCCATCTTACACTCTGGTGACTTCTCCAATCATAAATCCAGAGGGTTTTTGGAGCTGAAGTATCAGTGTCAGTTCTGGGGCAGATGATCGAGTCCAAAATTGTCAGAGCCTTCCCTTCCACTGAGGGCTTCAGTGCTAGATAGCTTGGTTCTGATGTTGGCCTCTGAGAAGAGCTGGATAAGATACAGAGACCCACTTGGTGTTGATATGGTTGCCACTGGTGTGGTTTTGGGTTCCCCATCAGCATCTACTTTCGAGGCAGTCAAGAGAGCACTCTCCTTTTCTGGTGAGCAGACCACCTGTAATCTGTTGGCTCCACCTATCCCCCAGCAAAAAGCACTGGGTCCTAATCTTCCTCTTCTTATCCCACTGGGACAGCTGGTTCATCAAGCCTCAAGACAATCTATTTTTAGGACTCCCCTCAGTTTTCTGAGTCCTCTCTGGAGCATCCCATTGAAGAGATACCACAGAAATATGAATGCAGAAGGAGGCACAGTGACTCCACACAGGAGTCGCTTACCAAAGACACAGATTTAGATGAAGGGTAGGGGATCATCAGATCAGGGCTATATAATTTAATCAAAACACACATAGTGGAACCCCTCTTCATCGAACACCTTTTAATCAAACTCTCAAACCAACGAATGGACCTTTAATTGAAGTTTTTCTCAGGGCAAACCAGTGGTTGTCCACCATATGGAATTTGCCCTTTTCTCCACTGTAGTGCAATTTTGGAGTTGGTATATTTTCTTGGGGGGAGGGGTAGTGTGAAGAGTGCAGCCCCCCACCTAAACAGTTTTTAATTTTTTTGATTTTTTTTCCATGGTCACTAGGGTGGCCTACTGCTGGTTTGCCCTGGGAAACAGTTTGATTAAAAGTCCATTTGCTGATTTGTGTGTTCAATTAAAATGTGTTCGATGAAGAAGGGCTCGACAATGTGAGTTTTGATTAAATGATATAGACCCCCCCCCCCAGATCATTCCTTGAGATTATCTCAGTTGGAGAAATTGTCAAAATTTTGAGACAGAAAGGCAGTTGGTCTTCTGAAGCCTGCTTTCAGGAAGAATCAGTGTTTCCTCAGATCTTCATATCTGGCTTAGCTACCTCTTGGGTGGTCCATCCCATGGATCAAACAGTAAATTTAATCTTTTGGCGGGTATGGAAGGAGCCATATGTGTCTGAATCAGTGCCATATAAATCAGATAAATTTCTTATTGCACTAAAAGATTGCCCACATTGGAGTTAAGACCTGGCAGTGGATTCCATGGTAGTACTGGTAGCCACCAAAAAGCTGGCTGAAGAGTGCTTCTCTGTTCATTCTCCTTAATAGGGAGTTCAAGCCTTTGGTCAGGTTTGGGGAGTGAGTCTACCCTTCCTTTGCTCTGAGGGCACTGAATTATTTGGCACATATGACAAGGTTTTAGAGAGATATGAGCAAAGAGCTCTCCAAATCTCATACTAGGTCCATGTCTGCAGAGATCAAAAAAACTGTGGACTTGCAGCAGACCAGCATTAAGTCTCTTTCCAACACCTCAACATGTCTCATCTGTAATGCAGCTGAAGGATCTTTGAAAGCCAAAGGTACAAGCATTACTATAAGGAGACGTGCTTGGATATGCATATGTGACTTTGAGGAGCCTTTCAAGATATCCTTTGTGAATGCCCCTTTTGATGGTTTGACTCTTTTTGGACCAAAAGTCAAAGACATACTGTCTAGGAGTGAACAAGATGGGAAAACCCTTTCTGCCGTAGGGATACAATTTTCTTCACCCTAGAGGTCTTTCTCCAAGAACCAGAAAGGGGGTAAGAAACTTATCAGTGCTCCTGAACAGCTGCTGTTCTCTGGGGGCACTCAGGGGTGCTTAACCCTGCATATGGAAGCCTGGACATCAACACCAAAGATTTATGAGTGTGGAAGATTATAACCAGAGGCCATTCCATCCCCATTCTTTATTCCCCTTCACCTACAAAGAAACTTCCCAACATTCCACCCTCCCAAAAGAAGCAGAAAAGGTAAACAAGCTACTAGACAAGTGAGTCATCCAGGAGGTCCCACCAGACCAACATGAATCCAGAACTTACTCAAAAGTCTTTTCGGTGCCAAAAAAGAACAGGGACCTCAGGCCACTTTTGGACCTCAGTCATCTTAATCAGTATGTCAAACACACAAAGTTCCAAATGGTCACTATACAGCCCATTCTTCCTCTGTTGAAGAAGGATGACTGGATGTTCTTGATAGAACTTCAGAATTTGTACTACCTCATTTTGAGGGGAAAACAGTCCAGCAAGTTAGGGAATATTGAAGGGGTTCAACATTTTCCAGCTATGCTTAACTTTACTGTGGAACACAACTATAGGGAATTCATGAGTAATAAACATTTAATTTGTTATAACGTAACTAAAAGTGAATGGAGCACATTAAAGGACTTGTGTGTTCAACATGAATTAATTGTTAAGCCTGCTGACAAGGGCAACAAGATTGTGATTATGCACTATATGCAATATTTAAAAATGTGTATGAAGCATTTAAATGATAGGGATGTACATAAAGAAGTTTCTTTAGATGTATATGTAGAGTCAATGAAAGAATATGAATTATTCCTGTGTAAGGGACATGGATTAAGATATTTTTCTAAGGAAGATGTAGAAAAAAAATTTTCAGTTAAAGATGCAGTATGGCCACCTTTTATTGTTTGCCAAAAATTCACAAATGTCTTAATAACTCCCTTGGTCAACCAATGGTCTCAGCTTGTACATACCTTTTGCATAATATTGGTTTGTTACTGCATGTGTTTCTTCATTCCTTTGTTATTACATTTTCATCATATATCAGGGACACCCCTGCTTTCTTGTCAAAATGTAAGTATTTAAGGTGGACAACCAACATATACTGGTTAACTTTAGACGTCAAGAGCCTTTATACAAATATTAAACGTGTATGGGATTCAAGCTCTGCAATATTTGGGGGGGGGGGGTCCACTTATTAGTTTTGTTATTGAATTGTTGCAATTTAGTTTAACTAATATATTTTTTTAATTTAATAATGTCCTTTACCATCAACTGCAGGGTAGAGCCATGGGGGCACTGTTTGCCCTCATGTATGCTAATTTGTTAATGGGACTGTTTGAAATTGAATATATTTACAAGGATAATTTGTTTTAAATAATTTTGTAATGCATCATTTTCATTACATCAATAATTTGATTTTTGTTTGTCAAGGTGGCCAAGACCAGATCTTTGATTTTGTTAGAGATCTAGGGAAAATAGATTTGGTCTGTGTTTTGATGAACCAAAGTGGGGGAATAATATTGAATCTTTGGAAGTAAAACTAAAGGGGTGTGACAATGGAGAAGTTCTAACTTCCACACACAGAAAGTTTGAAGTCAGTGGGCAACTTTTGCATGGTACGAACTCTCAACCCCCCCCCCCCACACACACACACACTTGTTGTCGTCATTGTGGTGAATTTTTACGGTTGAGAAGATTATGTAATAGTGAATTAGATTTTATGAAAGAAATTAGGTTTATTGCTCAAATGTTTCTCTCTAGGGGGTATGACAAGTCTGTTATAGATAATGCCTTACTTCATGTTAAGGGGGGGACCGTTAATAATGTGGCAACTAGATTAGCAGTTCATGCCCATGAGAAAAATAGAAAAAATAGAAATTGTAATATATCTTCCCTAAATAGACAGAACATTTATTTTGTTTCTACTTACACAGTATTTAGTGAGAAACTGATAGAATTGGTTAAATATTATTGGAATTATTTGTTGCAGCATCATGATTTTTTTACCATCTTATGCCCTTTTCCTTATATATCTCATAAAAGAGGCATGAATTTAGAAGATATGTTAGTGCACAGTAATTTTCAGGTACTGAATAAGTATTCCTGTAGGACCCTTGCTATTTCAGGTACCTTCCCCTGTGGGGCCTGTTTGAGTTGTACATACGTTCAGAAATGTTTTTTTTTAAGATCAGTGTGTTAGGTTTCTACCTACTGATAGATGCACTTGTAATACAGAAGGAGTGATATACATACTTAAATAACCATGTGACTTATTTTATGTAGAGGTAACCAAGAGAGCATTCAAAATTAGACTGCAGGAACATGTAAAAAGAAGTTATGTCTTACCATAACATTCCATCTGAGTTGTAGATCTTTATTCATTCTTTACAGATAGGACCTTGGTTCCGTCCTCAGAACTGAAATGGCCATTTCCCAGCTCGTGCAAACCAAAAACTCTCAGCTAAGAACCTACCCACAATGCCTCTCTCCTAGATACTCCAGATCGAGTTTGCCTGCCCTAGGTAAAGATGTAGTAATAGAAAAAGTAGGAGGCACTGTCTGAGCAGATACCCTAACCAGGAGTACCTGAGATCCACCAGGAGTCCAGGCAGGGGGAAGGAGGGCGGGAAGTAAAGAATGAATAAAGATCTACAACTCAGATGGAACGTTATGGTAAGATATAACTTCTTTATCTGAAGTTGTAAATCTTTATTCATACTTTACGGATAGGACTGAGTCCCCAACTACTTGAGTCTTGGGTGGTCCTAAGGAAGGATATTCCTGAGCACCATAGAACCAAAGATGCTCGTCCCCTGGAGGCCAAATCCAATTTGAAATGAGATATGAAGGTATAAGGTCTTGCCCGCATGGCTGCTGCGCATATATCATCCATAGAGGCTCTGGAATGAAAAGCTACAGAGGTAGCCATAGATCTGGTAGAATGAGCTTTTATTGTGGAAGGTAAGGGTAGCTTATTCTGTTGGTAGATAAAGGTAATGGAGTTTCTAAGACAAGAGGATAAGGTCACTTTGGAAACAGGTTTACCCAATCTGGGTCCTGCAAAGGCCACAAACATTTGATCTGTTTTCCTGAAAGATTTAGTCCTGTGCAAATAACAACAAAGCTGTCGGTGCACATCAAGGGTGTGCAAAAGGTACTCCCCTCTATTAGAATGCCTTGGGAAGAAAAACGGCAGGTCAACAGAATGGTTAATGGAAAAAACAGAAATTACCTTGGGTAAAAAGGAATGGTCAGTACGAAGGGACACCCTGTCCATGTGGAAGATCAAGTAAGGACTCTTGACACTCAAGGCCTGCAGCTCAGATACTCCTCTCGCTGAGGTGAGTGCTACTAGAAGTATGGTTTTCCAAGACAAAAATTTAAGTCACATGAATCAAAAGGCTCAAAGGGAGAGCCTGTAAGAGATTGAAGCACCATAGTCAAGTCCCAGGGATCTAAGGGAGGCTTGACTGGAGGTTTAACATGTAATACTCCCTTCAAAAAAGTCTTGCATAGGCGGTGTGACATAATCGAAGAATTTACCAGACCATTATGAAAATTAGCGATAGCTGCTAAATGTACAGTGATAATTGAAGCTGAGGCTCCTGCATGCAGGAGAGTAGTCAGATATTGCAGAATCTTTTGAATAGGCATAAAGAAAGGGTCTAAGTCCTGATCTTTGGCCCAAATAGAGAAACTAGTCCATTTACTAGAATAAACCTTTCTAGTGGAAGGTTTGTGTGAGGCTAGAAGAATTTCACGAACAGGAGATGGGATGTCAGGTAGTCTGGCAATCATTGGAAGTGGAGGAACCAGGCTGTGAGCTTGAGACTGTGCAGGTTCGGGTGGATCAATCCCTGAGGATAGGATAACAGGTCCTGGGAATGATCCAGGATCCACGGACTGTAAATCAGATGAGGCCATAGAAAAGGGAACCACACTTGACATGGCCAGTAGGGAGCAATGAGGAGCACTTTGATTTTCAACCTCTGAGCTTTCTGGAGAAATTTTGGGATGAGGGGAAATGGGGGAAAGGCATACAGAAGACCTGGGGGCCAATCATGTGTTAGAGCATCCCTCAGTGATTCCCCCTGAGGGGGAATCAAGGCAAAATAGCTCCTGCATTTGTAATTCAGGGGGGAAGCAAACAGGTCGCAGCAAGGATTGCCCCAATGCTGGAAGATCCGAGCTGTTATTACAGGATTGAGGGACCATTCGTGAGGCATCAGGATGTTCCTGCTCAGATTGTCCGCAATAAGGTTGAAGCTCCCGGGAATGTGCATTGCTATAAGAAAGCGATTGGAAGCTATCGCCCAACACCAAATCCTCATGGCTTCCCAACATAGGGTGTAAGATCTGGTTCCACCTTGCTTGTTGATATACCAGACAACTGACATGTTGTCTGACTGAATTGCAGTGGTCCCCAAAGGCAGGGATGCATGGAACGCTTGCAACGCTAAGAGAACTGCCCTCAGTTCCAGGACATTTATGTGCAAGTTGGCCTGGGGGGGGGGTCCAGGTGCCTTGGACAGTCTTTCCCTGGAAATGTCCCCCCCACCCCAAAAGAGAAGCGTCCGTGGTCACGGTGGCCATGGGTTGGGGAAGACAGAATGGTCGACACCAAAGATTTTGTGCTCCATGCACCATAGCATTTCCTCCTTGCAACGGCTCATAAGGCGTATCATGTGGTTGAGTGGGTGGGCTAACAATGACCATTGTGTGGAGAGGAGCCACTGCAGGATTCTCATGTGCAGTTTTGCCAGTGGTACCAAAGTAATGGCAGCTGCCATGGAGCCCAAGAGATGCATTACAAGACATGCTGGTACAAACGTGTGAGGCAGAAGAACTTGAATTTGGTGTCTTATTTTCAAAAACCTGTGAGGGGGGAGAGAAGCTTGGCAGGATGTTGTGTTGAAGACACTCCAATAAACTCCATTGTCTTTATTGGAGACATCTGAGATTTGTCTTTGTTGATTGTAATCCCTAAGTGGAGAGCAAGATCATGAGTGTAAGAAAGGCTGCAAACTAGGAGATTCTCGGAGCAGTAAGGAGCCAGTCGTCTAGATAGGGAAACACCTTGAATCATTGTAGTCAAAGATGAGCTAACACAACTGCCATACATTTGGTGAACACTCAGGGGGCTGTTGAGAGACCGAATGGCAGTGCCCTGAACTGGTAGTGATTGGCTCCCAGCCAGAAGTGGAGAAACCTCCGGGAGCATTGATCCATCTTTATATGGTAGTACGCATCCTGTAGGTCTATAGAACACATCCAGTTGTCTCTCCCTTGGAAGGGAAGAATGGACTGTACTGTGACCATCTGGAATTTTTGAGGTTTGATAAATTTGTTGAGTAGGCTGAGATCTAGGATTGGTCTCCAGTCCCCTGTCTTTTGTGGCACTAAAAAGAACCTCGAATAAAACCCAGATCCTGTCTGTTCTGGTGGGACTGGTTGGATGACTCTTTTTCTTAGCAGTTTTTCTATTTCTAAGGCTGCTAATCCCCTCTGATTGGGTGGTACATTGGGGATTCATTTGACGGGTCTGGGAGTTAGGTCGAAAGGTATTTGGTAGCCTCTGGATGTTATTCTCTGCACCCAAACATCGGTAGTAATAAGATGCCAGGCTAGTAGATGCAGAGAGAAATGACCCCCGACTGCTTCCATAGGAAAGCAATTGGGCAGCTGCTCAGAAGCGCTGGTAGGATCTGCCAGAGAAAGAATCTCGGGCTCCCTGGTTACGCGGACCTCCTCTACCTCAAAAAGGACGTCTTTCATATGAGTAGCCCCCTATGCCCTGGGGGAATTGCTCACCATGAGTGTCACGAAAGGATCTTTGGGATTTTTTGAACCATATCTTTCCCCTCTTCTGGTTCATGGAGTAGGGTCTCTGGGGGTTGGAAAAATGTATGCCCACAGCAGACAAGGTCTTTCTCACTACATGCAAGTGTGTCACATACCTTGGGACCAAAAAGTGCAGATTCATTGACAGGCACGTTAACGAAGGAAGATTTAAAAGGGTCTGCTAAATCACACAACCACATCCAAGCATTACGTCTCATGACAATACCAGATGTGGCTGCTTGGGCTGCCCCCTCGGCAGTGTGAGATATCAAATGCATTGAGAAGTTTGAGATGGATTCAATGGTAGCTAGTTGGTAGGCGACAGTATCACGCACCTCATCAGGCAGTACCCCCATCAAAGAGGAAGGCATTTCAAAAATGAAGTCTCTTTGGAAGTGAGTAAAGTGCACCAGATAATTCAACCACTGAATGGCGAAAGTCGCTGAAGCATAAGTCCATTTCCCCAGTCTGTCCATGATCTGGGATTCCCTATTTGGAGGATGAACAGTGGAACTATCTTCTGCCAATTCCCTCTTGGTGGACGCCGCCACGACCATAGAGTCAACTGTCAGCTGCTTGGACTAGTGGGGCTGGTCTTCAGGAGTAGATAAAATTTTGTCCTGCCTCCGGGGGACAGATTCTACATTGTCCGGGGCCTTCCACGTACACTGCACAATTAGTTTACCTAGATTATCTGCTGGTGGGGTCACTCAGGAAGTAGATGGCTAGGTACGGAAGGCCTGCCAAAACACAGATTTCTCCGAAGAAGGGTTAGAGGACTTCCATTCACCCCGCTGTTTGAGGATTTTGAGAATGTCTCTGAATGAAACATTGTCTAGGAGAGAATGAGGGGACCCTTCCTCTTCATCACAATCAGTGTCTTCTGTGATAGATTCCTCTGGGGAGTCAAGGTCCTTCCTCTTGCACTGTTTTTTCCGGGGTGGCTTTCCAGTGGGGTCTTCTGAAGAGGATTCTGGAGAAGAGGTTGTCTTCACAGGGGGTTCTGATACTGGTGTCCTAGGGTCTGGTTGTGAGCCTTCAGAGTAAAGGGCCTTATCCATCAAGGAGCACCCGAGACTAATTCCAGTTGAGGGGGTGACGAGAGTACTGGGAACTGTTGGAACCATGGACATAGACGGTTCCAATGAGAAAATAGATGCCGGATTAGGTACCAAGGTACGGACAGTCCAAGCACAGCTCTGAGAAAGCATCAGCTCCATCATAGCTGATGCTACAAGGGTGATGGGTGCCGACAGGGAAGGCACTGCTGTCGGAGTCGAGAAAGTATGTACCGAAGCAGGAGCTGGGGGGGGGATAAGCAGGGGAAGATGAGATAGAAGATTCTGAGCCAGGGGGGACAGGAGGTCTAGCTGGAATGGGCAATCCCCTAGCTACCAGAAGCTGGTCCACAACCCGCACTAGGTCTAGTTCAGAAATACTCCTAGTGGATCTAAAAAAGTCTGCAAAGGGGAATCAGGTCTGTCTAGATAGGGACTAAACCTGTGCCCCAAGAAAGGATTGTAAGTAGGAGAATATCTACTCCTTAGCATGAAATTGTGTTTTGGAGCTAATGGACCTGAAGAAACTGTTGACACCATGGCTAGGGATGGTGCCAAGACATATGCAGTCATCGAGGCCCATGGAGCCGAAGAAGCTGTCGGCACCATGGACAGGGATGGTGCTAAGGTATGTACAGTCATCGGAGCCCATGGAGCCAAGAAGGCTGTCGGCACCATGGACCGGGATGGAGGCAAGGCAAGAACAGTCATCTGAGCTGATGTAGGAGCCAAAGATGGCACTGAAGTAAGGGGTGCTGTGTTTGGAACCGAGATAGGAGTGAATACCATGATCGGCACCGAGGGAGAGGACACAGATCCTGGTGCTGAAGAGGTCTCCGCCGAGGGCGCCAGTGAGGCACAGAACAGACTCAGTTCCCTAACTGATGGAGATGCAAGGACTGAATGACTCCATTTTTCCTTATATTTTTTTGGTCTTAGGAGGGTGTGAGACCTCAGACCCAGATAGAGCCTCCAAGAAAGGTACCTTGAGTAAACCTTTTAAAATAAGTTTATTCTTATGTTCTGCTAGTGTCCAATTAGAAAAAACAGTACAAATGTCACAATCAGCTTTCAAATGATCCACACCCATACAGTAGATGCAACAGACATGTGTATCTGAGTTAGGCATCTTACGTCCAGACTTGTCACACTGTTTAAAATCCAATTTAACTTTGTCTGACATGGTAAAAGGAACAATACTATCCTGTAGAAAAATTTTTTTTTTTTTTTTTTTTAGAAATACCACCAGTAAAAGAAGCCTGTCAAATACAGGAGAGATGGACAGTCAAAAAAGGTAAAATTTTAATTTACCAAAAAAAAAAACAAGGTAGGAAATAGGCCTAGGTTATAGGCGGCAGTGAAAAAAGACTAAGTTGACTAACATTTTTGAAATTGAGAAGCAAAACTGTCATAAAAACAACAAAGTACTACTTAGCTTGAGAGAGATTGCTAAACACGTCTGACCAGGAACACGGCAAATGAGATCTGGAGTATCTAGGAGAGGGGCATTGTGAGTAGGTTCTTAGCTGAGAGTTTTTGGCTTGCACAAGCTGGGAAACGGCCGTTTTGGTTCCGGGGATGGAACCGAGGCCCTGTCTGTAAAGTATGAATAAAGATTTACAACTTCAGATGAGATATTAAAAACTTAATTGTGATAGTCCAGTTTCACTGCATTTTAAGTTATGTCATGGAGCTCATCCTTCTGGTTGGCAATCTAGCATTCCGGAACAAATATACTTAAAATATTGTGATGGTACAGTATTTAAAAATAAGCTGCTGTATAAAGAGTCTATTTTTATTTTGAAGTATGGCACTTTAATTCCTTGGGGTCTTTTTGGCCTGCTCATGGTGAGGAAGCTCTCCTCAGCCCTTTTTCAGTGTGCATGCATGCAACACACTTGGTCTGCCTGTATCACCAAAGCTTGTGCCCTCCCCCCCCAGCAACTGCAACATTGCCAAATAAAACCACTGCTATGGTGTGATTTCTCCCTACAGTTATTGCAAGCCAAGAATAACACTTTTTAATAAGGATATCCACTAGACAAGTCTGCATAGGTGACTGGATGTTTACAGTTCTTATTATCAGCAAATATGGTCTTTTAATAGTTATGTTTTAAACATTGTGACTGGACGTTTACATTTCTTTTTATAGCAAATTTGGTACATTTACTAGTTATTTTTTAAACATTGTTTTGACCGGTGTGCACACCTGGAAGGGCTCCCTCCCTGCCCCAGGCAACTATAGCTTCATCTCTCACCACAATGTGGTGCAACTAACTGTACTTGCTGTATCTTGTCCCAAATAAATCTGCTACCCCATTAGAATTCCTGTAAAGTAAGACTAATACCATTTACTTTGTTTATTTTGTCCTCAGATAGATTTGTCTTCATTTGTTGATTTACTTATACACCAAGGCTATAAAAGTAGTATTTCTGTAACTATCTGCTTATACTCCTACCTTTCTGCCTCTACCTATTCCTTGCTTTCACTTACCTTACAGCTTCAAAGTTTCCAGTTCTCATACTGATTGTTTTTCTTTGGACTCTTCTCTGAGAGGGTCCTGCCCGCTCAGTTCACCCTTGCTACACTCGGGCTCACAAAGCTCCCGTACCCTACCCCCATTCCTCCCCACCCTTGCATCACCTAGACTTATACAAGCACTAACCACACTACGTAACTTCCCCCAATCAACAATCACCCTCCCTCCACCAGTCACACCTCAAATAACCAGTACACTATTTGTAACACTCAACCATCCCCTCACACAACTTAATTGCAACTGTCCTTAATCACTCTAGTCCCACCACACTACACCAAAAACCTTTTATCCCTACATCTTCTTTATCACACCATCCAGCTAACCTAACATTTAAAAAAAAATACACACCAGGCTCTTTCTCCTGCCCACACTGTATACCCTACTGCTATCTGCATACTATCTAACATCATATACTCACCTACAGATACTTCATGTCCATAGCCCCACACTGTGTTATACTAATACTGTCCAGTTCTCACTATCCTACCTTGTCATCTCCTCCCAACTCTACAATCACACACCTATTGCATCCTTCCACTTCAAACATGTAGATGTCAGCAATACCACTAACCACTTCAGCAAACACCTTCACTTACTCTCCAAACTGTCGCACAAACATGCATGTATATTTTCACAGTTTCTCCGTAGTGGTGATATACACCCCAGTCCCTGGCCAAATACTGCACAACATACCATCATGCCAAACATTCCACCCCTTCTTTACATTAAAACCTCAGACCTTCTCATTCGGAACATGAACCTTAGAAGCCTTGTTAACAAAATCTCAGACTTTCATGCCATCATTGCACAGTACTCACCAGACATTCTTATAGCAACAGAAACTTTGCTAAAGTCCCATATAAGAGACCCAGACATACTCCCACAAGGTTATTATGTACACAGGTTAGACAGGATTGGGAAGAAGAGAGGCGGTTTGCAATCTTTTCAAAGATAGCCTAAGGATAGACTACCTACCCATCAAATACCCTTATGATAACAACTTTGAAGTCCTAGTAACAAGGCTCAAAATCAACCCCCAAAAAATATTATCATAATAGCCACTTACTTACCTCACAACAATACTTCCACTGCCATTGAGGAACTCATAGCCTGGACAGCCTCAACCTACACCCACAAAGTCATTATCACAGGAGACTTCAACTTAGACTGGAACCCTTGCATTGGTGATAACCCCTCCACCTTCATAAATCTACATGGTTTCTCCCAAATAATCCAGCTTCCCGCTTGAATAGATAAACATAGCAAAAGGGAATCTATCTTAGAATGGTCACTTATTAACAGCACCACACACAACTATATCTCCAGATGCCTTCCAAATAATTTAAGTGACTATAGACCTACCTACTTAATCCATCATCAGCACAACCCACCCAGAACCATAGTTTACATAGTTGTACAAAATACAAAAAACTTCTCCAATGAAGCATTCTTAGACATGCTCAATAAATGTAACTGGACACCACTCCATCATCTCCAACTCAACCAGGCTGTAACATACTTCAATGACACATTTGTAGCTATTCTAAATAGCTTAGCACCAACTCGTACATGTCATGTTAAAAGTAAGAGATTGCCCTGCATATCAAAAGAAACCATTATACTTCAAAAACTAAGGGACAAAACCTGGTTTCAATACCAGAAAACAAAAGACAATAAAACTCTGTTAGCATACCAGCAACTTTGCAATCAAACAAAAAAAAAATTCAAAGTAGACAAAAAAAAAACATATTATACATCTGTGCAAAACAAATATGAAAACAATCCAAAAAAGTTCTGGCAGGTAATTAACTCACTTCTCCACCCAGGTAAAGCCACAACCCCAGAACCAACAACCAATAACCAAAGTGTCAATATTGTCTCACAAATCAACACCTATTTTATAAACACCATCCCCTCCTTAGTTACAAGGAGCAATTCAACCCCACCATCTCTTCAACCTAATGTGGAAACTAACAACAACTCTTTTGACTTCTAACATATCCCAACTAACACCATAAGAACAACGCTGAAAAAACGGAAACATTCTTCCTTAGCAGCTAACTCCCCAATGAGTACCTCAAACTTTCAGCCGATGCCATAGCTCTGCCTGTCTCCATTCTGGTAAATAAGTCTATAGCAGAACAATATGTTCCAAAATTATGGAAAATTTCCTCTATCACTCCTGTACATAAATAAGAAACATCAACACAATTAAACAATTGCAGACCCATAGCTATATTTTCCCCCATGTCAAAATTCCGGAAAAATGTATAATTTAAAGTATTACAATACCTGCTATCTCAAACCTTATCTCTCCTTTCCAACATGGTTTCAGACTGAAACACAGCACCACCACAGCCCTGATTAATTTCTCTAACACTGTCAACCAGCTCAAAAATACAAACCAGCAAGTAGCATCAATCTTCCTAGACATGTCAAAAGCATTTGACACTGTCTCACATCAGAAATTAATACTCTTGCCTCACTAAACCTATCAAATACTTCCCTCTCCTGGTTTCTAAGCTATCTTTCTGACAGACAACAAGCAGTATGATGGAAATCCGAACTCTCACTTCTGGCTGTCTCAGTCGGACTCCCCCAAGGATCCGTACTAGGGTCCCTTCTTTTCACCATCTTCTCTAATGATCTAGCCTCATCCACAACACATGCTAAAGTAGTTCAGTATATGGATGATTCAACTTTAATCTGCTCAGCAGATAACTTACCAGATCTCCAAATAGTAGCCCAACAAGCTTTTAATGATATAGAAACATATCTAAGTAAATCACAACTAATCCTGAATCCCAGAAAGACACAGTTAATGCTATTTACGAGTAGCAAAAACCACCAACCACCCACTCCTTTCACCATTCTTTCAGCAAACAACACAGTCATCCAACCAGTTGAGCATACGCAACTCTTGGCATGACAATTGACAACAATCTCAGATTTGACCAACAGACAGCCATCACAATTAGGAAAGTTCACATCAAACTTGGCTCACTGTACAGAAGCAAGCCATTCCTCACTGACACCTTTCTCCTCATTATGCTTTCCCCCTCTTTACTGACTTAAAAAGATCAGACTTAACCAAACTGGAAACATGCTACAACAAAATAGCTCGCTTCGCAGCCAACCTTCCCCACCAAACCCACCATTGTATTGCTCTACATAAATTAAATTTGCATGATATAACTAACCTTCTCCATCTCTACCAACTTAAATTCATGCACAATATCATCTTCCATCCTGACAGTTGCCCATCCCTCAAGGAACTTGTTGTTCCCTACTCATGAACACAAAGTCTAAGGTCTGCAGACAGAAACTTTCTCACAGTCAGCAAAACTAACAACACTCATGGTAAAGCCCTATTTTCAAATCAAATAGCCAAATTATGGAAAACTGTACCCCACATAGGTTCATAGGTTGGTACTAGGCTATCGGCTCTAAGGCCTATGCAAGCCTAGCCATAACAATTCCCTAGATATTTCTTCCCACAATATTTACTTCTCTGGGCCCCTGTCTAGCAGGGTGACTGACATGATCCCCGGGGTGAATTTCCTATCTCCCATCCAACCATCAAGGTTCCTTTTGAAGAGGGCCAATGAGGCACTCTGCTTGACATGTATGGGCAGTCTATTCCAGAGTATGTGGAGTCTCTGGGTCAGGAACCTATCCCATCAGCATGTTTTCTTCATTGTGATGATAAGGTTTAGATCCTAAAACACACCCGATATACAAATTTCAAATTACTACTATTTGAACATCTGTCCACAAACTGGCATTGCTCCTGCGCCAAACCTGACTGAGAAGACAGCTATAACTCTCTCAACACACTGTCCACTCCTCACCTCATTTTCTCTCTCTTCACACATTACTACTCAAAAAAAAAAAAAAAAAAAAAAAAAAAAAAAATATATATATATATATATATATATATATATATATGAAATCTCATTAGTTCATAACTATTATTTAATATGTACACAGTACTAACTTTATTTTTCTCACAGTGATCTTTACTGAAATGCTTGTGTTTTTCTTTTTGAACCTGTATCCATTAAAAAACTGTATTGAATACTTTTCTGTATAGACTAACTAGGTGATGTGTATTCTGCATCTTACTATATGTATACTATTGTACTATCTAATTATTGTATTTTGCTTATATTTCTGTGGGGCTTTTCTCCCCGGGCCTCCACTGAAAATGGGCTTCTGGCCCAGTCAGACGTTCCCTGTAAACAAAAGTAAATAAATAAATAAATACATAAATTATATATTAATTAATTATTTAATTAGATAATTATTTTATTCTTGTATATATAGTTACTTATGTTTGTAAGTTTATAGTCCTTGAAGGCAACATAGCTGAAAAGCTAGAGTTTTATGTGCGTTCTTATTTGATTTGTATTAAACTTGGAACAGCAGTCTTTCATTGTTTTTTTTTTTTTTTATTATTTGTATCCTTGGTTGTATGCATAATCCAGAAGGTTTCTCTGCATCTGGCTGGGAGCTAATCACTTTCATTCAGAGCCCTGCCCTTTGGTCTCACCACAACCCCCTGGGTGTTCCCCAAATGTATGGCAGTGGTCGCAGCAAGGGTTCCAAGTGCTCCCTTACCTAAATGACTGGCTCATTACCACTCATACAAGGTTTCTTTTCATTTTGGCCAGGGACAATCTGCTCCATCTTTATCCCCATTTGAGCATCACAGTAAATTTGGACAAGTCTCCTTTTCTTCCAGTACAGACATTTGAACTCATAGGTGCCCAACTAGACACCAAAACCTAGATAGCAAGACTTCCAGAAAATAGATTATTCATCCTGCAAAACTAAGCACTAAAGGATCTATCTTGTGGGATGCCATCCACCAGACTGGCTCTCCTGCTGCTGGGATTAATGGTGGTTTCTTTCACCCTTATTCCTGTAGCCAAATATTATATGTGAGTTCTTCAATGGATACTTGTAGTGCAATGGTCCATCAGGTGTCAACCTATGAACTTTTGGATTTATTTGGCAAACATTTGCAAGATCCAAATATCATGGTGGATTCAGTCTCCCAAGGTATCTTAAGGCTGTCCATTTGTATTCCCTATACAAAAGCCATAGTGACAATGGGCACTTTCCATTTATGCTGTGGGGGGGATCATTACATGAGAAAGATAGTCCAAGACATGTGGCTTACTTCTTTGGCCAATCTTCACATCATTGTTTTAGATATGAGGGCAGACCTCATAGTATTGCAGGCATTCCTGTTAGTCCTACCTCTGGGGTTGATTTCTATCCAGGCAAACATGTCAGTAGATTGCACATCAACAAGCAAGGGGAAACATGTTCCTACACTTTGTCAAGAAGAGATGAAAGTGTGTCAGTAGTTGATATCTTCCGATTGCTTTCTGATAGCAATGCACTTACCAGAGGAAATCCAATGTTTTGGGAGACAGGTTGAATAGATTTGTCCTTCTACCCCCCACCCACCCCCCACCCAGTGATCCCTCAGTCTGATGGTGGAGGAGCAAATTTGCCATCAATGGGACTGACCATGCAGTGGTTTCTTTACCTTTCCCCTCAACACCAAGTACAGCAGTTTTTTTTTGCCCTGACCCCCCCCCCCCAATGGGGGAGTCACTGAAGTATGGTGTGATGCATGTTTGGTCCCCCGGTCTTCTTTATACCTTTCATCCTACTCCTCTGATCCCAAAATTATTTCCGCATGTATTAGAGAGGGAGATCACAGTCATCCTCATTAACCCTTTCTGGCCTCGACAAATGTGGTTTACATTTCTCTGGCCTCATTTGGTACACCCTCCCTGGGTGCTGAATCCCAATCCAGACCTTCTGTCTCACCCAAACATTCAGGCCTCAAGTAATCACTTGGTTTCCCCACTTACTATGATGGTTTATTAATCCAGGCTTTCCTTCTGTGTATTCCATATTCTTACTTCTTCCCAAAGACCATCTATCAGAAAAATGTACAAGAGTAAGTGGAAGAGATTTTCTATCCAAGCCTACCATAGGAATCCGGACCCCTTCTCAGCCCCTTTCTCAGCTATCTTAGAATATCTAGCTTCTGTGTTTCATAAGGGAGTCAGTTATTCCACAATTAAGGTCCACTTTATGGCTATCTTAAATTTTCATATTGGAGAAAATCATTTGACCTTTTCTTCTCTTAGATTATCCAGAACTTTCTTGAGGGGTGCCTTCTATCTTAGACCTCCTTGGGATATGACCATTTTGATTCAAGCCTTGACCCAACCACCCTTTGAACTTGTTCCCAAGGTGGACATCAAAAGGCCAATCTCCAACCAAATGGACTAGGTTAATTTGAGCACAAAAAGGGAAATTGGGTAAGCTTAAAATGACTCTTATGAGTAGCTAGCCTAGTACTTACCCATGAACCTATACATTCTTGACTTGGAAAATGCTTTTTCTGGTGGCAGTTACTTTAGCTCAGAGAGTGTTGGAGCTGCAGGGCTTGTCCTGCAAGCCTTCTTATATTATTTTTCACATGGATAGGGTATCCCTGTAAACCAATCCATCATTGATCCCTAAGGTAGTTACTGAGAGGTCAGTGAACCAATGCATCAACCTGCCAGTTTCCTTTCCTAATGTTTCTAATAAAGGAGAATATGTGCTTCACTTGCTGGATGTGCATCACTATCTCCATTTCTAACTCCACCGTACCAAATCCTTCAGGAAGACAGATCAACTCTTTGTCTCCTTTTCTAATGCTAAGATGAGCAAAAGAGTTTCAAAAATATCTTTAGCTAGATGGTTATCTGACTGTATCTGTCATGTTTATAAAGAAAAAGGCCTGTCATTGCTTAGGCCAGTCAAGACACATTCAACTAGATCTGCTTCAACTTTCTCATCCTTTTTTTCTTGGCTCTCCATTGATAATATTTGTACAGCTTCCACTTGGTCTAAGGTTCACACATTAATTTCTCATTATAAGCTGAGTTTTCTCTCCAGGAATAGGGCAGCTTTTGGTTGAGCTGTCTTTCAGAACATCCTTCCATGAGACCACCCCAAGGGCTTAGTATATGGGAACTCTGTGCCATCCATTGAGGAATAGATGGAAGAGACAACATCAGATGCGAAAGTTGTACACTAACCATAATGATAAATCTGTCTTGGTTCTTCCACAACTTCTCGCCCTCTTTCACCCTCCCATTTTATGGAATGTATTTTTCTTTACCTTCTGGTGGGACCCTATGACATGCTCCCAAGTAATGTCCTGTGCTCCTTTAGCTCCAAAGCAGAACAATATTTCCACAGTTCCTTAATATTTGCATGGATTTTTCCATATCTACCATTAGGTTTTCTCCACTGTCTAAGGGCATACAGGCAATTTTGATCTGAGACAATATTGGGGACAGGACAGAATTATGGATAAGGGGAGGAGCCTGAGCTGTAGATCATAAAATCTAGAGTAGCCAAAATCTGTTGAGTAAGGACAGAGTAGACAACACAAATCTAGCATTATGGTAAGTACATAACTTTTTTTTTACATAGAATTAGAGCAAAAGTTAAGATACTGGAGATGCTTCCAATAGAGTGGGATCAGAAAGTACAAGTGTCATTTATTTATTTTAATCCTGTCCCTATTGTTGTCTTTATTTTATGTCCATTTATTTATCTAAACAATTTACTCTGAACTAGTAAAAACATTCTCAGTGGCTTCTTTTGAGAGGGGATAATGCTGAAACTAGCGTTGATTACACTAATTCTGAGAAGAAATGGGTGATCTTGGATTGTTTGAGCCTTGTATGTAGTTTAATGAAGTGCAGGTTAAGGCACAACTTAATTTGCAGACCCCAAATGTAAGAACTGCATGGAAATCTTTGGTTATTTGGGCTTGTCTCATTATTAGCATCCAGATACCATGAGGTTCATGAACATTTTGAAGTGTTGGCCTACTTGTCAAATTTGGACACTTGGTCCTTGTATACATTTTATTGAATTATCACTTATGGCATAGGCAAACATACATTTATATAAAAAAAAAAAAAAAAAACAATATTGACATGATCACAGTCACAAACATTAAATGTCACACATATTCTTCTGTACAATTATCATCAATCCAACTTTACATAAATTGTACAGTTCATGCCTTCCCTTAAACCTCAATCCTCCTACAAAACATTATATATATTGTTCCCACAATTTACATTTTTTTCTGTGTAGTTTGCTGTTTCCCTTTTCTAAAGATCACGCTTCCAGTTCTTTTCTCTCTGTTACAGTTTTCACTACAGTAGGTTTAGACTTTGATTTCCATTTTCTGGTAATTGCTTTTTAGGCAGCCGCCAGAATTAAACTTAACAAGGTCTTGCTATAGCTACGCAATTCAAATCCTGTTTCCCAGCACAAAACAATAATTTCCTTAGTTATACCCATTTGCTCACCCAGTGTTATAGACGGAATACTCTGTAAGGAATTTTTAAAGTCTGCCAACTCATTACACTCCCAAAACATATATTTCCATTTTTCTCTTTCTTCCCCATCAGACCTCAAACATTTGCCATCAGCCTTAGGAAAAATTCTTTGGCATCTCTTTGGGGCATAACAATATCTATGCAAGTGCTTCCAAGCTAAAATCATAAATTATCTAGACTTTGTTGCATGTTTAGGAGGTATACTGTACATATGTCCTCCCATTGTTTCCTTGTGAATTGCTTATCCAGTCTCACTTCTCAATCTTTTCTAACCTCCTCTTATTGATTCCTAAAGTTATTGTGTGATATTTTGTATGCCTTACTAATTATCTCTTTTTAACACCAACATCTGTTCTAGATTCAACTAAAACCTTTACCAGAGCAGCTATTTCACTTAGGATTCCCCTGTCTTTTTCTCTTTGCCTGTACTCCATCAACCCATGATAGGGAATGCAATCTCTAGCCTACAGTTCAAATGTATACTTGGTCTCTTCCTGTTCTGTTACCCTTACCTCTCTAGTTATTTCCTCCCAGTACCATGGTTCCTTTGCCAGATTTCAGCAGTAAATTTCAGCCCCCTCTTGCCTATTTTCTACATCCCTTATTGCAACCCTCCCAATTAGCAGAATCTCCTTTCTCTATTCTCATGTTGACTTAGTTCTTAGAATACCTTATGCTATTTTATGAATGTAATATTCTGTAATGCTGCTGTTATTCTCCTTAAGGATCTACATCCAAAATCCTACTCTCTCCTTATTTCTTGAATCCCCCCCCCCCCCCCGCTTCATCAGCCCTTTCTACTTTGAATTATAGTTTTCTGTTTGTGTTATGTATATGAGCTGTGTAGCTCTAAAATATCCCATCAAATCAGGTAACCATAAACCATCTTGTTCTATTGGAAGGATCAACTTATCCCACTTGACACCTGCTTTCTTCCCCTCCCAGATAAAATCTTTCTACTCTTTATTCATTACTATCCACAACTTCCCCTCTGGTTGATAAAAATATGCCTGACCTGTGTATAAAACTAAAGGGACTAAAAACATTTTCACTGCTTGTATCTTCTTATCCATATCCATAAACAAGAGCTGTCAGTTCTCAGTTTTTGTATCATCTTCTGTTTAGTCTCTTTTCGCAAATCCTTAATTGCCATAACATAATCCTTTTAAAATCATACTCCTAAATACCATGCTCTTAATACTTCATTTTATTGTGTCTGCATAAATATAGGTATTTCTGAACCAATTTATGTGTGGTTACTGGGTTTACATCTATAGCCTATGTTTTATCTTTAATGTTATATTCAGAAAGGACTTGAAACTGTCTTGAATGTTCTATAATACACTGAGATGCCTTTTTTGTTTTTATCAGGTACAAAATAATATTGTCTTTAAATAATGCCAACTTTTCTTGATTATCATACCAGTTATATACTGAAATTTCTGAGTCCCTTGTTTTCTTTGCCAGCGGATCTAAATAAAATATAAATAAAGAGGAAAGAGGACACCCCTACCTGTTTCCTCTGTTCATACTCAACTTATCAGAGCAGAACCCTCCCACTTTAATTTTTTTTCTTCCAATCCCTCATATATGCTCCTAAATAACCTTAACGTTGTTTCAAGGAATGTAAATGATTACACTGTCCTACTCTTAAAATCCCAGCTTACTCTGTCAAATGCTTTTTCTGTATCAACACCCACCAACAGCAATGTTTTCTTGCATTCTGCTTCCCTCTGGATCATCCATCCTCATCCCCTTTTCCTATTTTGCACATGGGGTCTTGCTGTCACTTCAAAAGTGACAATCATGTCTAGCCAAGGCTTACAATGCCAGGTTCTATTAATGTTGTCAGATGTTTGCCTTCCCTCCACAAAACCACATTGCTCCATATCTATCAATTTTGCCAACATCTTTGCCATTATTTTAACTAGTATAGACATAAACACTTTATAATCATGGTTTAAATTTGAGATGGGACTATATGAATCTGGGTCTGATGCATCTTTAGTGTCTTTAGGTATTGCAGCCACCACAGCTTTCTTTTAGGATGTTAGTGCTTCCCTTCCTTTTAAAATACTGTTAACGCCTTTCAGATCTTTATTACTTTCTTCCCTCCTTGCTTCCAAACATACACAGGAATACTGTTTGTTCCTGGAGACTTTCCTGCAGATTGATTATATGTCACATTTTGTATCTCATCTCCTAACTAACTTAACTGTTAATTGTTGAGCCTCATCTACCTCTGACCTTGGCATACTTAAGTCTTCCATAAATGTTTGCATTTGTGACTTTTTTTGATTTCAACATTTCTCTGCTTTATACACATGTTCATAACATTTTTGAAATATCTGTAATACCTCTACAGGATATCTGGTTATTTTTCATTTTGTAACTCTAATAGAGCTTTTCCTCCCAGACTCTGTTGAAAATGGATGTGAGTGCCCAGTTGGACAAACCCAGTATACAAAAGGCAATAAATAAATTATTATAGGCTCCCTGAATTTGGCAACAACCCTTTGTACTTTCTTTTTCATAAGCTGGCATTATCAAAAAACAGTTGCCTAATAACATTGTTTCTAATTTATTTATTTCCAGTTTGTTTACCGGGGAGGTCCACTGGGCTCAAGAGCCCATTTTCAGTGGAGGCCCGGGGAGAAAAGCTCCTCAAAACACAAGTTACATAGCATATAGAAATACAAACATTAAAAGTTACCTAAAGATATTGACAACTCTCTCTCATGTATATTATCCAGAAACATCCTTTTTTTCTCTTTAGCACTCTGCTGTTGCACCTCTTCTTCCTCTGTGAGGTTTCCCTTCTTCTGCAATGCTTTAACTTTTGTCAGCCCCTCAAAATAATTCTTGTTAGTAGTTAACCATATTTGTTTTTCTTCTATTTCTACCCTATTAAAACTCCACTTTCATTTTATCCCACTCACTTGCTATACCTTCTGAAGAAATTTCTATCTTCCTTAATAATGCTTGAATAATTTTTACTAACCATTCCTTAAATTCTGCTCTTTTTAACAGGTGGATGGGGAAGCACCAGTGTTTCATTTTAACTTCAGTACCACATACTTTTATCTTATTTTTATTGATGCACGATCTGAAATAGTTATTGGATTCATGTCAAAGCTTTCAATGAAATGCACACATTTCTGTGAAATATATTTTTTGTGTAGTGTAGGCCAGTTATTGTACCTTTGGGAAAATATGTAAATCCTATCTGAGTTACTACTACTGAATTCACATCTTCCATACCAAATATTTTCATAAATTTCTTCAGAAATCTATTCTCTTTTGTTATATTTTTCCTTTCTAGGTCCCCTAGATACAACCTCATTGTTTTTCCCATCTATAAGTAATATGCTGTGCTGTAAGATTACTATTTCTCCCCAAAATTTCTTAAGCACCAAGATAGCAGTTTTAGGTGGACTATAAATATTTCCCAGTGTAATCCTCCTCCTGTGCCAGTATTCCCCTTACTACTACTACAAATCTGCCATTATCTTTTTCCCATCTTGTATCACTGTTGGAACTCATTTAGCAGCTAGTATAAGCACTCCCCTTTTCATTTGTCCCTGATATGCTGCTAAATATCTCTCGAGAAATCTTGCCTTTATCAAATTCACATGCTCATGTCTCTATTAGCATTATGCTTGTGCTCTGCATTTCTTAATATAATTCTTTTTTAATATATATTTCTTAATGTAACTCTTGCCTTTTGGGCTGTACCTGTGAGGCCATTCACATTCCAAAACAATATGGACAGTGTAACACCATTATGATAAGGTGCCTTCGTTGAAGGTTGGGCGTCGAGCTGGCACCTCGGCACCCGTAAAAAATCTACTGCCAATCATTAGCGGACCGGAGTTCCACTGTGATGACCCCTAACTGGGAAAAGCTGAAAGAAGAAGAAGAACACCATTATGATAAAAAGTTATTATTCCCACCTGTTTTACATATATATATATATATATATATATATATATATATATATATATATATATATATATATATAAAACAGCTTTTTTAAATGCCTGTTTCTAGCTTTTTTGTTAAATGCACCCACTAATGTTTGGCAGTTGCTTGTGTCCTTTCCATTTCAACCTATGTCATATTTTACAATTCCTTTTGTTTCTGTTGACCCCCCCCTAAAATAAAACAAACATACCCAATAATATCCCTATAACTTATTAACTTAAAACAAGCACAGAAAACTATGTACATCTTCAAATAATGAAGTGTAATGCTCCTGATAAGAACATTATCTAAAATCAAAGCTGCACCCACAGGTTTTAACTAATCTAAAATTAAGGTTATTTGTGCTAAGCTCCTATTTGCACTAATTGTGATCTGTTCTTATATTATCTTTATTCCCCAGATGTGAAAAACAGCTTATATGTTTTCAGAAAACATTAACTTTTAGCCTCAAAAAGCGCTGTGACTTTTATTACCTGCCCCTATAAGTCAGCATATCTCATAGAAACATAAAAACAAAATGCCCACTTTTGCATATTTCTGAACTCGCATTGAACATTTATTTGCTAAAGGAATTTTTTTCACTATATCCAGTGTTCTCGTTTACTTGCTTACAAAAAAAAACCTTAGTATTAGATTAAGCCAGGGCTTTGATCCAGACATTCACATATGCAAAAGTAAGAGATAATATAATAACTCTACATATATCATAATTTTCATACTTTTACACCCCATTCCCCACCTCAACCACCCAGAATTACAATATTTTAACTTAAACATGCTTTTGTCCAGCCTCTCTTCTCATTTTACATTGCAATGCTTACATTTTTAAAAATTAATAATGAAAGAAAATAAGGCATTTGTTTATCATAGTATTTTTATCACATACAATAACTGAAATGCTTTACTATATAACATGCTATTTATATCATGAAATATTTATACAAATACTATTAAGAACAAAAATTGCTTTATTTACAGTCACTTCTTTTTTCCTCTTTCCAAGTAGTATCCTTCCAAACATTAATGATAGGAAGTGAGATATATGTTTCAGTGCCCCACAAGTTTAACAAAGTAAAAAAAAATCTAATATTTCGACTTTTTCTTATAAAGCCATATTTCACAAATGTGGTTGATTCTTTATAGTGTCACATTTATTCACTAGCTTCAGTGGTGCTGGTTACCTTCTTGTTCATCTCTATCTCCCACCTGCAGACTCTGTTTCAAGTCCAAGGTGATTGGAATTTTTCTAGTCAACTCTTGTGCTTTTCTTTTCTGTCTTTCAAACATTTTCCTTTGGAATGTTGGAAAAGTTTTCACTGGTAAAGTTTCCCTATGAGCTTTATTATCAGAAGAATGAGAAGCAGAGTCCTCCTCTGTTTGATAGCTCACTGTTTGTTGGACAAACTTTTGTATTTCCTCCTTAGCATGTTCAGCATCAAAAAATGACTTTGATCCTCCAGGAAAAATATTCTGAAGGTAGCTGGAAATAGCAATTTAAATCTCACACTTGCCTCTCGACTTTCTCTGATTGCTGGGGTAAATTTCCTTCTCTTCTGCTGGCATACAGTGAATAATCATTTTCCACAAACATTCTACTGTCTTCAAATTTTAATATTTTGCCCTTCTGCTAGAGTTTTATCAGGATCAACTTTTTCTGCTGGTATGATTGCATCTTTATTAATACAGGTCTTGGCTGCTTTCTCATGACCAGGTTTGGAGCATATACATGATGAGCCCTTTCAGTTAATAAATCCTGCTGTAGAATGCCAGTCTGGTTGCTTAGTTTTGCTTTCCAGTCTGTTGCTTCCAGTTTCTCTGGTACAGCAGAAAATCACAGACTTCCCATATGTGCTCAGTCTTCTAACTCTTACCATTTCTTGAAATTGGGTCTTCTTGAGCAGTCTTATCCGTTCATCTGAATGGCCGTTTAAAGCTTCTTTCACTTTTTTCCAGCCTTTTGTTGTTTGAATTGATATACTTTCAATTATTTTAATCAGCTCTGAGCATATTTGATTTTTTTTTCTGTAGGTCTCTTGCTACTGGAAGCCATGTCTTGCACCAGAACTGGAGCTTGAACTGCATTTTGCTGAACAGCTGCAGGATTTCCTAGTCAGTGTTTTCTCTTTATCTTTTCTAGTTAATTTTCTTTTATACTCTCTAAGTTTTTTTCTTTGCTGGTTTCCAGGCAGTGTATTTAATAGGTAGTAACTGAAGTTACTAAAACTCACAGACTTATTGTCCCTTATCTCTCAGTTTCTTTTTGCATACTGGCAGAACTGAAATTAAGCTGTCGATCAGTGTGCAGCTATCTTGGAAATCTGGGTCATTGGGTACATTACGTAGATTACTGACTATTCAGCAGAACATTTGTGGGCAAGAGCTACCCTACCCATTAGGTTATCTGAACTGGGACAAAAAAAAAGAAGCCGTAAGGGATTAGACTGAGAAAAAACACCTTAGATAAGGAGAACAGCATGTTGATTGTAGGTGAGTAAAAGCCTGTTTTCAGCTCTATGAATTCTGGAGATTTATTATAGGCTTACTGCAGCAGCCCTGCAACATAAGATTTGTGATGGATGATAGTCCTTCACTGGCTGTTAATGCCTGTGATGTTTGAGAGTTAATGTGCCACTGTTTTCTGAGCCCAGAAAGAAATATATTGTGAGCTGAACAGAAGTCTGTAAAACCTGCTGTAGGAAAACTAATCATATGCAATGCATATACATGTGTTAGGTAATATGAAAATATATATGAACTTGTGACTATTTTGCTATTAAATTTGTAAAAAAGCAATTACACATATGATGTGAAATGTGAATCATATTTGAATCAGAAAACTGTAATTATTATGCTATTTTTTACAAGATCAGAGAGTATTCCTTGGCCAATAAACTAAAGGGCCATATAACAGCTATTAGAAAGGAGATGGCTCTCTCAGAGGGAAAAAAAAAACTGTCCCTCGTTGGTTGCAACTGTGGTTTTCTGTTTGTAAAATATATAAGACAGAATGCATATACGTGTGTTAGGTAATATGAAAATATATACCTCCATGAACGAGGACAGAAGGCTGTAATGCTGGAGAACATTACCAGCTTTCTATGGAAATTAGTGTGTGTGTGTGTGTGTGTGTGTGTGTGTGTGTGTGTGTGTGTGTGTGTGTGTGTGTGTGAATGTAAGAGAGATACTGTAGGCATGACAGCACTAAAACCCAGTGTAAATGGTAATAAGGGTGGATTGTAAAGGTAGGTCAGAGACTCTGCTCAGTGGTGTTCATTGTGAAACGTGTTGTTTGGCATGGATGGTGTAGGTTGATAGCTACTAACAGTACATATTTCCTGAATGCTCTTGAGGCCAAGCTGTACCTGATGAATTGCGTAGTGATTCATATTTATGTGTGTTTTTTAATAAATTTTAGTGGCAGTGCTGTAACTCAAGACACTATAACCTTGGTGGTCTTAAGATTTAAATTTTTTATATTAAAAATTTAATTTATTTGTGGGTAGTTTGGTGAATCCAAGTACTGTATCCCCATCCTCTTTCCACCATGTCCTTCTTTAACATTGCAGTTTCAAGAGGAGAGACAGAATAATTTAGAGTTAAGGGCCATGATTAGTAAAGCCCAAGATGCTAAATGGTGCATTAACAGAATGGTGATATGTAAATGAGGGACTCATGTTCCATTCCTGTGAATATAATAGTAACTCAGGCCTTTTGGAAATGTGCCTGCAGCTTCTTTAGGTAGACAGTAAATCACAACACTTAAGGATATTTGTTTGGAAGTGTCTGCATAGACATTTTTACACTCCAAATTGAATGGAGAATTTGTTCCATCAAGTATCTGACTTGTACTGTAAGTGTGGACATTGCGTAAGATGTACACTGTTATATGACTTCTGGGAATGTTGAGTTCTTTAAATTCCAGATTCAGACCATACTTTCCAATAAAATATTCAACCCTAGTTGTTTTATCTTAAACAGTATTTTCTTGGGATATAAATAAGACAGTGAGTGGGAGGTTGGCATAATGGTTAAGGTGTTTACCTTGCAGACACAAGGGGCAGGGTTTGATTCTCACATGGGGTAACTGGCTAGGCTTAAAATGGCCCACAAGGGCAGTTAGCCTAGTACTAATATATGAACCTATAAACATGATAAACCAAGAGAAATTATTATTTCTGTTAATGACTATAAAAAAGTGGAAGATTAGAACTCCAGTTAAGGAGGGTGTGAAGGTAATAACAGATTAACTTGTGGACAGAGAGGAGTGAGTGGTTATACAGAATCAGTGTCAATCATTTATTGCAGAATGGGCACACTGAATTAAATATTGAAAAAGACTCGGGGTGTTGGCTGTTGCAGAAACGAGTTATATATTATGCCTTTCACCCCATGTGGTCTGGCTTAGCAGCCTTGAAAACAGAGACAGTAACCATAGAAATGCAGCTGTAGTAAGGAACTTGATTTTTAGTAGAAGCTGTTTGTGCCTAACAAAGATTATTTGACCTCAGTTTAATATCTGTATTAGTGACTTATTATCTTTAAACTTTTGTACTAGGTAAAGATGGAACCTTTTTTAGTGAAGCAACCTATATCAAAGACCTTTCTGCTGTAATGGGGGAGTGTTCTGTTATTCCCACAATGTTCATTTGATTACTATACATGCTGAATTTCAGTTATTTTATTTCATTTTATATATTTTGTTTTAAAAACGTTGGATGTTTAACAAAATCCTAAATGGCTGCTGATTGTGATTAAAGAACCAAGTATATTACTTTGCTTACTTAAGGTAGAGGGCAGAACCCCCAATTTATCAGCTGATAATAAGTATAACATTATTTTGATTCTGTCTAATAGTATGATTAGTGAGGAGATAAGAAGACTCCTGAAAGTAGAACTGGATGTTGAATTAAGTCAAAAAGAATTGGTAAAAATCTGGAGATGACCTAGATATGCCACCAAATTAAAGAGGTTTACATTAAATGCCTGAAAATGTCTCGACAGATATATTTATACACCAGTTGAGCTAGTTAAAATATTTTCCAACAGCTGGCCTTATATGTAAGAGATATTCATATAGTCTAAGAAAGAGGATAATATTTTCTGGTATTTTGATAAATTCTAAGGCTTTAAGCAATAGTTTCAGGGATTATGTGGTATGATCTGGCCTGCTTGGGTTAAATTAATTCCCAGTTTGTTTATCAGCATATATAATTAATGGACATTGGGTGTCAAATGAGACAAAAACAACCCTTCTGGTTCTTTTGTTGCTATCTGAAAGGAAAGTAATAATTAGAAAATGGAAGAATTTAGTTTCTCTGGACACTGACCAAAGAAGATCTGAACTATACCTTCCAGACTGGATCTTTCCCAGGCTTTGCCACTAATATAGAAAACATCTTGTTGACATACCCAATGAGGCTAATTCCTTTGAGGAAACTTTGTCACACATGAAAGAATTCTTCATGTGAGAAGACAGACAAGCCTCAGACACCCAAAACAGACAGCTTGAGCTCTTGGAAATGTAAACCCCAAATCTGTGGAAATTCCTTCTCTCCTGGAGACCCTGGAGGATGCATTCATAATAGCATCTCAGGTGCCAAACTCCTAGGGTCCAGATCCCAAAAATTCAGACATATTCTACAGGGTATAAGACACCCACAAATATCTCTACAAAACAATTAGCTGTCTCTGTGGACCCTAACAAGAGTTCAGAAACAGTCCCTCCTCTGAACACTTTTCCACAAGGATAAAGAAAACAGAGTACTTTATACTTCAGCAATATTGTCCCTCTGGGCATTTCATTGTCAAACCCATATGAGCAAGTTCCTGTTTGACTCATTTGGACCATACAGGCCAAAAGATAGAGATCATCTCTGACATAGAGTTGGGGCTAATTTACTTAACTTCTCTTAGACAGCTGCACAAGTGGTCAAACATTCTGTTAAACATATGTATGATGCTGTAGATGCAGTATCTAGAGACGTGGCCACTGACTCTGTTATAAGGAGGCATGCCTAGCTAAGGTTGCAACTCTTACCTGAAAATGTTAAAGTAAAATTAATTAATGCTTCCTTGGATTGGGAAGTTAATGTTTTGAGAATCTACTGCTGAAATGTTTAAGAAATTGAATAAGAGATGAAAGTATGCAATGCAGCCATGCAGCTTTTTCATTCCCCTGTGTCTACATATAATCAGAACTATCCCTTTAAACATGGTCCTTTTTACACTAAACAATCAAAGAACAAACAGCAAAAAGGAAGAAAACCTTAATTTAAAAATAAAATTGGAGCAGTGACAATAAAGGAAAAGGAAAGTCAGGAGGGCTTTAAGGGCTCAATTTTCGCAGAGAATAATCATGACTCATCATGTTTTTCTTTCCTTGTCCCACCCAAGCCCACCCTCTCCCATGCCCTAAAAGATAGTAGGCAGGCTTTCCTTATGTCTTCCTGTATGGAAAATCATTACAACAGACTCACAGTTTCTGAACATTGTCAAAGAAGGGTACAGAGTCCAGTGGGCAAGCAAACCTCACCTATCAGGGATCTCTCTGGTGTCCTGGGAATGGGAGGAGGTAAGTCCTACCATTCTCCCATACCTTTTCCTCATAGAAACTCAAGAAAAGATTGATCATTATCAATTTGTGTGAATTTGTTACTGCTAGTATTAGTAAGGGACTTCATATCCAAAGACTTCTTAGAGATATTCATCTCACTATTTCCATGACTATTTGCACTTCTTTAGTTCCTCCATCCTGTCTTCTGCTATCTTCCAAGTAATGGGAGGAACTAGATGTTCACTTATCTCACACCTTTTCCAGCTCTTCTTCAATAGGGTTGGTTCTCCTATTCCCTTCCTTATTCCCTCTAGTAGCCTCATCTTTAGTCCTAGGCCACTGGAAGATATGTCCATTAGTAAAATCATGTTGATCCCGAACTAATTTCCTCATTTTGGTACTTTTCAGCTTATTATCATATGAAATGAAATTATATTGCAATGTCTCTATTTTGTCAAGAAAACTCTCTGAGAGTGTTGTTTTCTCTAATTCAGTTTGTTTCTTCTGTTTACACTCTGAGATTTGCTCTTTTAATGGATGGAAAAAGTCTATAAAGAGCTTAATATAATGAAAGCTTGTTTCTAGGTTAATAGCTTGCCACCTGGCAAGCAAATCCGGATATGAATTGCCGTAGGTGGGTAAGCATCTCACTCTTAGTCCCCTTGGGACTACCTGGTGATGTAGGCAGGCTTCTAGGTGAAAACTTTGGCATGGCAAATGTTTTCAATGAGAAGAGAGGAAGAAAGATCAAATGATAATGGACAACAAAATGGAACTGATGGCTTGAGATGTCTATTAACTTATAGTAATGATGTCTCATCAGTATGTCAGATTATTAAAGACAATTGGAAGCTTTTAATGACTGTTGAAGACATCAAACACATAGTCGGTGATACTCCTAAATTTACGTTCAAGAATAAACAGAGCTTAAAGAGAATTGTATGTTATAAAAGCTGTAAAGATGGCCCTATTCTCCGTGAACCCACTTTGAAGATAAACACCTTTCCTTCCAAAAAGTGCAATGCATGCCCATATATAGATACCATTGTTTTAAACATCCAGTTACAGGCCATGAATATAGGTCTAAACCCTATGTGGATTGTGTTACAAGGAATATCATTTACTTAGCTAAATGTGATTGTTGCCCAGCATTCTATGTGGGCAAAACCAATAGACTGTTTAAAGAAAGAATATTAAGGCCTCTTAGTGACATCAGATCATCCGTAGAGATGAATGTTCTAGCGCACCACATTCAGAAGTATCCTGGCCATAAATTCCTTTTTTTATCTCTTGAAAAAGTACATACTAATATTAGAGGAGGTGACTTAATTAACGAAACAGAAATATCAGAAACTCGATGGATAGCAGATTTAAGAGCTGATAGGAACCTCAGTTTTAACGAGTGGTTCCTTTAAAACCGGTGCTGAAAGGCAGGAAACACATGAGATGATCCAATTGGTTTAAACATTATGTAAAAGTGGGTGTGTACTTTTACACAGCAGGATCTGAACAAGGCATTACTGAAAGCACTCATCCTGTCTATTTTAAGGAAATTGGGTCAGCTGACTATTAGTTTAAGTTGAATTTACTATATTAAAGTTTCTTTGTGTGGTTTTATTGGATTTTACCCTATCTGATCATCTTTCCCTCTCTGTGTGGAACTGTAGTTTGCATTAACAGATTTTTGTTTTGACACAGTGGTCCATAACGAGCTGATATTCTTATACTCTACACCCTAAAAGATAGTAGGCAGGCTTTCCTTATGTCTTCCTGTATGGAAAATCATTACAACTGACTCATGGTTTCTGAACATTATCAGAGAAGGGTACAGAGTCCAGTGGGCAAGCAAACCTCATCTTATCAGGGATCTGTCAGTATCCTGGGAACACCCATTTTCTCATACCTTTTATCATAGAAACTCATAGAAAAGTTTCTCACTCAAGTGTAAGACAAACGCTTTTACTTCAGATTGTTTCTGGTCCCCAGAAATGAATGAATGTGGAGGCCCATTTTAGACCTGCCAAGACTCAATGTCTTCTTGAAGTTTTCCAAGTTCAAGATATTAAATCCTGCAGGGCCTGCTACCTCCACTGCTACCTCTACTGCTCCTGGTTGCCAAGTTGGGTCTCTATGATGCCTATTTGCATGCACCATCCACAAAGAACACAGATGCTTCCTTGGATTCTTTGCTGGGGGATGGCACACTCAGTTTACTTCTTTGCTCTTTGGGCTGGCCACTGCACAAAGGCTAGCCCAGTCATTGTTTAGTACAGACTGCATGGAATACAGTTTTCCATATATAGATGATTGTCTCTGTGAAGATAGGTAAAGGCTGCCAGCCTAGCCAGATAGAATTTTATAGATAATTCTGTCATTTGTAAATATTAATATAAGCCACAGGCTTGTTCAATTAAATGGGAAAAATGGTGTTAAATGTGGAACTGCATAAATGTAACAACAGTGCACTCTGCTGTAACAAAGCTGACAAGTCAATACAATGATATCTAAATTTGGAGCCGATATGTCTAGATGAAGGAAGTCTGCCTATTGTTTTGAGGCCAGAGTTAATGGCTAGAATTTGCATGGATAATTTCTTTTATTGCTCTGGTTCCAGACCAGCTGCAAGATCAAAGGGGCTATTAACCTCTGAGAGTCTGTTAGCCTGGGAACCAGAAAGAAACAATGTAATCTGAAATGAATCAGTGGTACTATGTTATCAATTTAAGGACAGAAAGAATGAGAGCATTAGAGCATTTGTCTTGAGAACATCCAACATCAACATCACTTCCTGTATTTATATGTAAGTAGGATCTTTGACTTTAGTGTTTCTCTTAGAAATAGCTAGGAATTAGGAAGATTAAACTAGTTTGTTTTTCTGTGATGTCAGAATTTTTCTACTCTATTATTTTAAGTATTTCTCTGTGATTTCTGAACTCTTAACTAGCACTGTGTAGTAAGAAGTATTGTCTTCTGTTTTTATTATTTATTATTAAATATTTTTAAACATTTCAACTGTGGCTGTTTTGTGTAGAGAGAATTTAAGCTCTAGAGTATATTGCATGTATATAGTGATGCTGTACCAAGTCACTCCAAATAAGTCTTGACTGTTAGGTTGCACTTACCATTTTGATAATAATATTGCACAGTATAATTGGATACCCTTTCATAATGGCCTTTGAGTAGCTGATAAATATTAGCTGGATGGTGGCAGTGATTTCTACCATATATCCTGGGTAAAATGGGCACAGCTGGAGAACCTGTGCCAGCCTTCCCCAGGAGTGTCTGTGTGATTGTATAAACTCTTATCTCAAAGTATGTGTGTTTCAGCTACTTGGGCAGTAACACGAAGCACTGGTTAGACAGAGAGGGTGCTGGAGGTTTTAGCTTGCCCACTAGGCTAAGATGTGGACCCTATAGCTGTGCTAGTGGGGAGTCTTATTGAGGACCTGGAGAGAAAGGGAGACACCAGACCCAGACTGACTGTGATCTCTGTGTGCTCTTAAGGGAAATTGTACTTTACTGTGTGTGTATTTATTATCCTTTCCCTATATGGACACCCCTCACTGGTGTTAGTGGTGAGGATTGAGGCTCCTTGATTGCTGGGCCAGTGCACGGGCATTGCATATTAATTATTTGGCAGTGGTGGGATATCCACACCACATATTAATTGGTTGGCAGATACTAATTGTCTTGTAGTGGTGTGGTTAGAGTGAATTCCTGTAGCTTGTGTACAGTGATCACTGCAGGTGTTTTGTACTCTAAATCAGCCATGCAGTGAATACTCAGAGTTCAGATCTCAATTCTTTTATTTCTTTTGTTAGCTTAGTTAGTCAGGGAGAGCAGGCAGCATGTCAGCAGATGAGTACGTAAAGCTGACAAGGGGCCAGCTGGCTGAGATGTGCCAGGCTAGGGGACTGGTGCATAGAAACCTGACTAAGGCAGACCTGATTGCAGCCTTGGTCACAGCTGCATCAGAAAACAGCAACCAGGAGGACAGTCATACTGGCAGTGGAGATGTACCACTCTCAGTGAATGGACATCTCAACCTTTCTGCAGAGGACCTAAAAATCCATCTTGAGCTAAAGACACTTGAGAAGGAGGCCAGGCATTTGGAAGTAGAAGCAGCTGAGAGACTGAGATGTCTGCAGCCTGAGGAGAATGAGAAACTGTTACACCTGGAATCTGAGGAAGAGGAGAGGCAGAGGCAGCATGAGAAGGAGATTCTGACTCTTTGCCAGAGTCATGGAGGTAATGGGGAAGGGAGTAACTGGACCCCAGAAGCACAAAAGGTCAGTAAATTTCTTCCGCAGTTTAAAGAGGGGGATAATTTTGATAGTTTCATTCATATGTTTGAGAGGGTATGTAAACAGTATGATGTTGACCAAAGGCTCTGGGTATGGTTCCTGACACCTTTACTCCATGGTAAACCTGTAACTGTGTTGTCTAAACTTGCTGATTGTGAATATTTTGATTATACTGCTGTTAAAAATCACCTGTTAGAATTGTTTTAGCTAACACCTGAAATGTATAGGAAAATGTTTCGTGAGCATAGATGCAAGGCAGATGAAAGTGTGTGTGAATATGTTGCTGAACTGAGCACTTATTTTCATAGGTGGGTGAGTGGATATCAGGTCACCACTTCTGAAGGGTCCACAGACCATTTGGTGAGGGAACAAGCCCTTAGTACTTTGCCTGAGGACATGAGGATCTGGTTAGCTGATAGACAATGTGCTACTTCAGATGAGTTGGGGAAGAAGGGAGACCTATACCTAGCAAGCAGGGCATCCCTGAACAGGAAAGGGACCCCAGTACTGCTCATGGGTCTAAAGGAATCCATGGTGGGCAGCACAGACTGCCCTAACAGAATCTGCCAGTAGCAGTGGAAGCCATTAGTCCAGCTACACATCCAGGACCTAGGGTTAAATGTTTTGAATGCAACCAGTGGTGCCATGTGGCATACAGATGTCCATGGAGGCAAGGTGGGGAACAAAAGGTGAGAGAGCCAGTAAATGGGGAAGACAAAATGCCATTAGTAGGTTGTCTTGAGACAACAGGGGTACCAAACTACCATCCTGCAGATGTCCTGATAGGGAGGGATTTGGATGAGGCAGTACCATGTGCTTATGCAGTTACACTCAGTCAGGCTAGGAGACAAGCATGTGGGTCTGGTAGCCTGGGGGAGACCCAGACAGACTGCATATTTGCAGCCAGTTCTGGTGAGGTGGTTACTTCAGGGAGGGAGCTACTCTGTAGCAGTGAGACTGAACGTGAGCCACAGCCGCTTGTGGGTAGTGATGTTCCCTTAGACAGAGTGACTGCAAAGGTTGAGGGGAGTAGTAGTACCCAGGCTGACAGTGAGGCACCACTGTTAGAGGATGCCAGACTTCATGTGGAAGGGGAGCTGGGAAGGGTTACAAAGAGAGAGTTGAGACAGGCTCAGCTCTAAGACACTACATTAGATAGCTAGGGAGACACCTGATTCTCAAGGGAAGGGGGAATCTGTATACTGGGACAAAGGGTTACTGTATATAGAGTGGACTCCTGAGGGAGGGTTAGAAGGTGAGAGAGTACAGCAGTTGGTAGTGGCTAGAGCCTACCTTCTGGCGCTTCTAGCCATAGCCCATGATATTCCCTTTGCAAGTCATATGGGCATAAAACGTACAAAGAGACATATTATGCAGAACTTCTATTGGACTGGAATTTCCAGAAATGTAACAGGGTACTGCAAAACCTGTGAGCAATTCCAAAAGATAGGCAAGGCAGGAGACAAGGTGAGAGCTCCTTTGATGCCTTTGCCTGTGATTGAGGAGCCATTTCAGAGGGTAGCTATGGATATTGTGGGGCCTCTGAGTACACTACGTTCCACAGGGAAAAAGTATATCCTAGTGGTAGTAGATTATGCTACATGATACCCTGAAGCAGTGGGTCTGTCCTCCATTAAGGCAGAAAAGGTGGCAAATGTTTTGTTAAAGATTTTCAACAGGGTAGGTTTCCCAAAAGAAATACTGACTGACAGAGGTGCCAATTTCATGTCAGGCCTGCTGGCTTGTCTGTGGAAGTATTGTGGGGTGAAGCACCTGAAGACCACCTCTATTATTCCGAGACTAATGGTCTGGTTGGGAGTTTAAACTCAACAATTAAGTCCATGGTACAGGCATTTGCAGACCAGTTTAAGAGGGAGTGGGACAAATATTTGCCCCATCTCTTGTTTGCTTACACAGAGGTTCCCCAGGAATCCACAGGTTTTTCACCCTTTGAGTTGCTCTATGGGCATAGGGTTAGGGGACCTATAGATTTAATTTGTGATGAGTGGGAAGGTGAGTGTGAACCTCCCAAGGAGTCTGTTGTGGCATATGTCCTAAATCTCAGGACAAGGCTCGGGGAACTCATGGGCTTTGCCCAGGAGAACCTAGCAGAAGCCCAACAACAGAAAAAGGTGTAGTATGACAGGAATGCTTGAGCTAGAGAGTATGCTGTGTGGCAGCAGGTAATGGTTCTCATTCCTGTGAGACACAACAAGCTGCAAGCAGCTTGGGAGGGACCCTACAAGGTGGTAAGAAAGGTAAGTGATGTTAACTACATGGAGGAGCTGCTAGGCAGGAGGCAGGGGCACCAATTGTACCATGTTAATATGATGAAATCTTTCCATGATAGGGAGGCCCTTGTGCTGAACATTTGCAGTGGATTGCAGGAGGAATCTGAGGGAGATCTGATGACTGATCTCCTCAGTGAGGCTCGGACTGACACCTCAGTGGAAGGGGTAGCAGTGTCTCAGGAGCTATCTCCTACCCAGGTTCAAGAAATCCAAGCAGTGTAACAGGTGTTTGGGGACATGTTCACAGTAAAACCACAAAGAATGAAAGAACAGTTCCAAATACTACAAAAATGACCACCACAGATGCAAAAGTAGGAAAATTTAATATTTACTTAGCGCCTCGGCATGAAATGCCTTCCAAGAGTTAAAAAAATCCTAATACATGAACTTAAATACATCCACTAAATACCTTAATTAACAATCAGCTCAATAAAACAATTAATTATTTAAGTTACATATTTTTAATTACACTCTCTGTTAAGCCCAAAGGGCTCCAATGTGCCATATTTTAAAATAAGCAATGTTTCCTTCTGTAGTAGCTTATTCTTAACATTTCTGTGTTCCCCAAGTAAAACCTCTACCTTCTCTAACACACAACCTTTCAAATCATCAGTCTTAGAATTATGATAATGTAAAAAATGGGCAGCTAAAGGACTTTCTAGTCACTTATTCTTGATGTCCCTAACATGTTCCTGTATACGTACTTTAAAGCTTCTATATGTCTCTCCTATATAGTATAAATTGCAAGTACATTTTAGTACATAGACAACTCCCTCTGTACAACAGGTTTGGTGACATGTTCACTGGGAAACCAGGGTGCACCCACCTGGTGCAGCACCAGGTGGATACAGGACCCCAAAGACCTATTAGGCAGACCCCTTATAGGGTGCCTGAGAGAGTCAAACAGACTCTGAGGGAGGAGATACAGGAGATGCTGGAACTAGGGGTGATTCAAGAGTCCAACAGTCCCTGGGCCTCCCCAGTGGTGCTGTTGCCAAAGAAGGATGGCAGCACTAGGTTCTGTGTGGACTACAGGAAATTAAATAGTCACACAGAGTCAGATGCTTAATCTATGCATTGGACAGACAAGGCCTAGAGCAGCTGGGTGGGGCTAAGTATCTTACAACCATTGATCTTACCAAGGGTTACTGGCAGGTGCCCTTGACTCCCAGTGCTAATAAGAAGTCAGCCTTTGTGACTCCTTTTGGCTTGTATGAGTTCACAAAGATGCCCTTTGGGGTGAATGCCCCAGTGACATTCCAGAGGCTGGTAGATCATATCCTAGTAGAAGCAGGAGGGTTTTCCCCTGCTTACCTAGATGATATTGCCATCTATGGCTATTCCTGGCAAGAGCATCTTCAGCTTGTCAAGGAGGTGCTGGGCAGACTACAGAGGGCAGGGTTGACCATTAAGCAGAGAAAATGTCAGGTGGGTATGGCAGAGGTCTCCTATCTGGGACAAAGAGTGGGGAGTGGTAAGATCAGGCCAGAACCTGCCAAAGTAGAAGCCATTCAGGCATGGCCTGCACCCGTTACCAAATGGTGAGGACATTTCTAGGGACAGCAGGGTACAGAAAGTTCGTCCCCAGTTATAGTACCATAGCTGCTCCCCTCACAGACCTGACAAGGAAGAACAGAGCCAGACAGCAAAATGCCAAGTTGCTAAGATGGAGTCTAGGGTTGCAAGCATATGATATGTCAGTGCAGCACCGCAGTGGGATTAGCAATGCCAATGGGCTCTCAAGACAGGGAATGGGGTAAGGTATAGTCAGATAGACCTAACCCTCTCAAGCAACGTTTCTCAAGGGTAATGTAAGTTGGATCTTAGACTTTAGTGTTTCTCTTAGAAATAGATAGGAATTAGGAAAATTAGACTAGTTTGTTTTTCTGTGATGTCAGAACTTTTATACTGTATTATTTTAAGTATTTCTCTGTGATCTCTGAACTCTTGACTAGCACTGTGTAGTAAGAATTATTGTCTTGTGTTTTTATTATTTATTATTAAATTTTTAAAACCTTTCAACTGTGGCTGTTTTGTGTAGAGATAATTTAAGCTCTAGAGTACATTGCAAGTGATACTGTACCAAGTCACTCTAAATAAGTCTTGACTATTAGGTTGCACTTACCATTTGGATAATAATATTGCACAGTATAATTGGATACCCTTTCATAAGGGCTTTTGAGTAGCTGATAAATATTAGCTGGGTGGTGGCAGTGATTTCTACTGTATAGTCTGGGTAAAAGGTGCACAGCTGGAGAACCTGTACCAGCCTTCTCCTGGAGTGTCTGCATGGTTGTATAAACTCTTATCTCAAAGTGTGTGTGTGTCAGCTACTTGGGCAGTGACACAAAACACTGGTTGGACAGAGAGGGTGCTGGAGGTTTTAGCTTGCCCACTAGGCTGAGATCTGGACCTTATAGCTGTGCCAGTGGGGAGTTTTATTGGGGATCAGGAGAGAAAGGGAGAAACCAGCCCCAGACTGACTGTGATCTCTGTGTGCTCTTAAGGGAAATTGTACTTTACTGTGTGTGTATTTATTATCCTTTTCCCTATATGGATGCCCCTCACTGGTGTTAGTGGTGAGGATTGAGGCTCCTTGATTGATGGGCCAGTGCATTAGCATCACAGTCTCATCAAGGCAAACGTCAGGAAGTGAAGTGGTCCCTAGCCATCACCATGTACCTGTTGGATCACTTGAGGTTTGCTCTCAACCTACAAAAGTGACACGTGGAACCATCTCAAAGAGTGGTTTTCCTGGGCTCCCTTCTGGACACAACAGCCCAGAGGATGTCCTTAAAGGAGAACCCCACCCAAATGTAAAGTTTTACTTTCCAAAAAGTGGTTTTCCTTCCCTGTAGTCCAACACTAAACATGCCACAGGGTTGGTTTTATGGGTACGGTGTTAATCACAAAGATACAAAATTCAGGGTCTGATTCTGACCTCTGGTTATTAGCTAGGCTTGTAATAATTTGCAGACTGATAACCTAATATTTACTTATCCATTTGTTCTATGTCTGAACTTACTTCTCTTTGCCTTTCTTTCCTGCATTTGTCTCTTCATCTGTTACATCATGAAGGCTATTAAAAGTGGCAGAGTAATTAAGTTAGACACTTATTCCAATTACAGAGCTCTTAAACAATGGTATTTAAGTGTGCCTTATAAGTCATATATTGCCAGCAGCACACCTCAGGTAAATTGTATATCCTATCATCTGAACAAAAGCAAGGGTTTCAAGCTTGGTTTTTAGGTACAAATAAGAAAACACAGGTCACATTTAGTTTATTTTTCACATTACAAATTATCTTTCCCTTCAATCAAACTCTCAGTACCACAAAGAATGAAAACTTTTCATTTTACTCATCTTATTTTCTATCAGTATTTGATTTTGCATTTTTTGTCTAGACTGTATTTTCTGTAAAAGTGGATGTTTCTTCTGGTGTTTTGTTACATTTTTGTACTGCATACATTGTTTTGTTGAGGCAAGCCATTGAGTTGGGGAATGAAGATTAACATCAAAGACTCTAATTCTAGCCAGAGTATCAAAAGCTGTATATGGAACACAAGCCATCTTATCCCACGTAACACATATTAACCACAAGGGTCAGATTTCTTGAACCTGAACATTGAGCTGATGTTGTTATGTGAGAAGAAAAGTTGTCAGCTACATTTTCAAATCTGTCGTTTAAGCATTCCTGAACATGCTGTATCAGAGACAGCCACTAACAAAAATCAGAGGAAGTTAAGTAATTACAAATGTGGACTGATGCTGAGTCAAAAGCAGGCAGCCACAGTACTGTTGTAAACTGATGAGAGAGCAAACCACAGTAAATAATCCTCTCATCATAGAAATTTCTGTGTTCCTCTAAAGTGACATCAGGAAGGCAAAGGTATTGTCTGTAAAACAAAATCATGCTACCCGTGGCAGCCCTTCGCAGGCTATTTTGGGGTATAATAAATTATAAAGTAATAATAACCACTTACTTTCATACAGAGATAATAGTAATGCAGAAAAGCTCAAGATATGCTGAAAAACATGTTTTTTTTTTTTTTTGAAGTTTTTGGGTATCCTTCTTTAAGACAAGGTGGACAGCTACTTAAAAGTATTTCTTGCACCTAGCAAAACAGAAGATGGCCACAGCCAGGGAGTTTCTGAGAGCTCTCAGCTTCATGTCTGTCATCATTATCTTAATGGTCCCCATACGTAGCTGCACATGAGGAAAATCTAGTGGCACCTCAGGTCAGTATGGTGCCAGCACCTGCAATCCCTATACCACTTAATTCCAATTCTCACATTTGAATGAATGAATTATAATGGTGGACAAAACAGACTTGATCAAATTGGGGAATCCTGTTTGTGGAAGACACCATGAACCAGACCATCACCACAGATACATCTGACCTGGCTTGGGGAAGGGGACTTGATCAGTCTCGCAGGAGGCTGGACGTCAGTGTCAAGATACTGGCTCTATTTCAGGGGCTAAGGACCATAAGACAATATTGGATGGAAGGGAACCTTCTAATAGACAGACAACATCACTGTTATGTGGTGTGCAAAGAACCAGGGAGGAATGAGATTTTCCCATCTCTGCAGCACTGGAAGTGGAAATACTGCAGAAAAGGTCTGTCATGGTGATTAATACTTCCCCAGAACTAAACACAATAGTAAGCAAGTTGGGTAGAATGAAGGCAGACCCTTGGGAGTGGATGTTTCACTGGAAGGTCTTCCTACAAATAGTTTTCAAGTATGGTCTCCCATAGATGGACTGATTTATATCGCCAGGTAACAGGTAACTGCCAGAATTCTTTTCAAGAACCTTTTGCACGTGGCTTCTGCATAACAGATGCCTTCTTCATAGCATGGACAGAGCTATATGTTTACATGTTCCTTCTCTTTCCTTTGATTCCCAAAATCCAGAAAGTGAAGAAGGTCAGACTCAGAATGCTTTTCATAACTCTATTCTATTCCAGACAGTACTGGTTCTGCAGGGAGATGGCAGGATGAAAGTGCCAACCAACTACACCACATAATAGACTTACTGACACAGTGCAAGAGTTCACTCATACACACCAGTCTCTGGACTCTGCAGCGCTCAGATTTGGTGATAGAATTCTAATGCCCTTTACACACCAGTGCCCTGAGGATTTACTTAGCATTAAAAGGGAATCAAAAAGATCTACCACTAGGAAATCTTATGTGTCCAAATGGAAGAGGTTTATCTTCTAGATCTAGGGAAAGGGCCATGACCCATCCAGTGTCTAGGCCATTCAATACCTTAGGGATCTTTTAAAGTCAGGAATGGCTTACACCTCCATTAAGCTATCTGCCAGCCATTCCTCTGGAATCACCTTTAGTTAGCTGGCTCCTAGCGAAGTGATTTTTTAGGGTTTCTTTTGCATAAGGTGACTAAGGAAGAGATTGACACTCCATTAGAATATAAACTGTGTTTTGGAAAGGCTGACTCATGACCCCTTCAAGCTAGCAGCCATCTCACCAGTAAAGTTCCTCACTTTGAAGACAGCCTTGCTGGTGGCACTTACCTTGGCCAGGGGAGTGTTGAAACTTGAATCCCTAATGTGCATCCTACCCTTCTCTTTATACCCTGTTAGCCTTATGACTAGGTGACAGTTTATTTGATTTTAAAATGAGAAGAGGGTTATATCCCCCATCCACTCAGATATTTTAGTTCCTCCTGTCTCTCAGGGTTATGCTTACTACTCAGACATGATTATTCCTACTTTTGGTCTGCTCCTTGGCATGAAGCTAAATTGGTGTGCAAGAAAGCTGTGAAGATAGTGTCAATATGTGTTCCCTTTTGTACTGGTATGTTGGATGTGCTCCAAGGTGGCTGCATTGCTATGCCAGGTGGAAGGCTCCTGAGCCCTTGGGGACTAGTTGGATGGATGTTACACCTAAATGTGAAGTCCCTGATGTAAAGAATACTGCTAAAGTGATGTATTTGAGTATTTCCTTATTATGGAAATTATCTTCACAACTGTATTTTTTGGAATCACTGAACTATTACTTGTTTCACCCAGCTGTTGAAGTAGCAGCTGATGATTTACAGTTTCAAATGCATGCTTAAGGCCCAATAAATCGGCACTTGTGAGTAGTCCAACACAGTGTTAAAGATATGGTTAAAATATATAATGCTATTGGTATACTGTAGCTGGGATAGAATCCATGCTGTTCATATGCGAGTATGTCATACTTTTAATTCACTCTAATATTTACCTGTAAATTAGCTTGTCTAGAATTTTGGCTATAGGACAGGGTTGACAAATTGGCCAGTAGTTAGTGATTGCAGTGGAAATAGCTACTTTGGGAAGACAGTATTAATGAGTGTTTAAAACGGAGTGGAGCAACTTTAGTAGTGAAGGTGAGGCTAAATACGTGCTTCAGTCAACAGCTTAAAATAATACTATGTATTCTTTGAAATTAGGTGGTGTTGTTTGTCTTTCGGCTTTTCACGGTAAGGGGACGCCACAGCGGAACTCCGGTCCACTAATGATTGGCAGTTGTTTTTTATGGTGTCGAGTTGCCAGCCCGACGCCCAACCTACAACGAAGGCATGCCCATTCAACGCATGTCTTTCGAACGCCCACTCGACCCGCAGGGAGCACATGCAGACAACACACAGAAGGCACTCCCAACCCAAGCCGAGAATCGAACGGGAGAACCTCTTGCTGTGAGGCAACAACGCCACCACTGCACCACCGAGTTCTTCCTCATGTTATTGTCTGACTTCATAAACTCTTAAACAAATTAAAGATTCACCACTGTACTCCCCTTTATGTTTAGACTCTGCTTTGTGTTCAGGTCCTCTACTGAAACCTTTTCATTTTAAAAAGTCACCTAAACAAATTGGAAGGCTTCTTGAGTGTCTTTTAAATTATGATGAGCATGGAAGTGCTTGCATTTCCCATGATTTGGAAAGCTGTGCAAAGACTTTGCCACTCACTATTTCAGTTGCCTGTTTATTCTTTCTTTGGGAAAAGGCTGGAAGACATTATGAGACAGATCCAGCAGAGATAGAATGTCTGGTAAAAATTGTATTAAGGCAGAACTTCTAGTGAAAGCTTGTGTCAGAGCCTAGACTTACAGTACTCAAAGTTTTTGACATTTTGTATGCACGCATACTACTAAAAGATGTTTAACCTTACAGCCAAAAGGCCCTTCAGATGGTTGCAGATACTGCCAGTATGACATAGCACATACACAAACAAGGAAGTACCAACTATTGTAAGTTTTTTTGATTGGCCATGATTTTCTGGGTGCAGATAATCCAACTGAAACATTTTCAGACTATTTAAATACCAAGGAAAAAAAACAACACTGTAGTAGATCTTCTAAGCACAGAAATGCCAGTCACTCAGAAGTGTAAACTGGCCAAGAAGATGATTTTAGACATACAGCTTTCAGCATCCAGAAATTGGTCTTTTTGCCTCTCAGAAGGATAGCTGGGCAGTTTTCTGTTCCAAGCTATCACAATGACTGGCACCAGCAATAAATGCATTTTCAATCCCTTGAAGCCAGTGACTCCTGTATGCATTTACTGCATTTCTGCTGTGGAAAGTACTTTAGTACTTCTAAAGGTTAAAGGAGAAATGGCAGCTCTTATTTTTATACTTGTGTATTGGCCATAGTATCCATGGTTCAGCCTTCTAACACAAATGGCTGTGGCACAACTATTGACACTATATTTCTACAGCAAACTGTCAGCAGACTATATCGCTAAGGTGCAGCACCACATTTCAAAACCGTCAGCCTTTCGGTACTAAAGGTCTCAGCCTGCGACCTCATAGCTATCACTTTATGAAGTGCATAGTCTAAAAGAGTTAAAAAGGACTAATACCAGGAAGTCGTACCTCCCAAATTAGAAAAGGTGATGCACAGGTGCCAAAAAAGGTATAGTGGCACAACTACTCCTTTTCCACAGATCTTATAATGACAGATATCTCCATTGAAGATCAGCATGGTCTATTCTTAAAGTTGCATACCTTTGCCATATATATATGTTTACTTGATCCCCCTGTCATGACCAGTATAATGGTTGAACTATTTCTGAAAGCAGATGTTCTTCATCTCACATTGCTGCAGTCATAACCTGTGGGTAGTCCGCTGTCCTCGGTCGGCCCGAATACCAAAGTATTAGGCTGGCGTCGGTCATGGGCACTCAGATCTGACGTCAGTGCATCCTGGTATTAAAGCGCATGACCAACGTCATATCCTCAGTCTTTTTTGCCGTATGGTCCGAAGCAGAAGCAGCGTTTGCAAGTGCTGTTCGGCGTTCTGAAATTTTCGTATTTCGAGTTTCAGACCGAAACCAAGTTGGGCTAAGTACCCCGTTGGGGAATATTTTTGTTTTTTCTTGCCTCAGTTAATTCCGGATGTCAGAAAAAGTGAATAATTGTATTTCTTGTGGGAAACAAATACCGCATAGGGATTACCACTCTCTTTGTATTCCTTGTTTGGGGCCTGAGCACGACGTTGTCGGGTGTCGCTTTTGTGCTAGGTTTAATAAGCGCACCATTAAACGTAGGTTAGATTGCGCTAGGCTTGTCTTTGGGAAGCGGTGTAATTACAATATGCCGTCAGATCCTCCGATGCCCGCTTCTGCTAAGAAGCGCAAGGATAAGTCGTTAAGGTCCAAGCAGGATGAGTCGTCCGTTCCGGACGCCGGTTCTTTAGAAACTACGCTGGAAGCTGTAGATCCAGCCGAGGTTTCAGCTGAGTCTCAGGGGGAGACCTTAATTTTGCAAGATGTGGCCTCACAGGAGTCAGGTCAGGCTGAAGGGGCCTCTCAGGTTGCTGTACTCCCTTCTTTGCCTAAGGTGGTTAGGCCTTCTCCTTCAGTCTCTAAGGTACCTTCTAAGGGCAGGCCTGGTTTGCCCTCCTCAGGTGTCAGTCCTAGTTCTGCAGGCTCTGTGCCTAAAAAACACATGCTTAAAATGGCAGAAGATTTAAATTCCTTAATCAGGGGTTCTATGCCCCCTCCAGATAAGAGGCCTAGGGTGGAGCCAGAAGTGGAAAGTTTGGAACAGGTTTCAGATTACTCAGAGTCTTCGGCTGAAGAAACTCAGGATTTTCCTCCTTATTCAGATTCGGACGCAGAGGATTCCAGTCCTTCTGCTTCTTTTCCAGAGGATTTTTCCTTCTCAGAAACCTTGCATTCTATGAGGGAGCATTTTAAATGGGAAGGTCAGGATTTCTCGGATTCCCGAAAGAGGCTTAGGGAATTTTTGTTTTTGCCTCAACATCGGCCCTTAGCTATACCTCCTGTTTTGGATGTTGTTCAGGATGTTTTCTCTGAGGCTTCCCTTAATCCAGACTCTTTGCCTCCTGCACCAGTTAAACCTGATAGGTATTACAGGGTGCCTGAGGCTCATAAATATCTGTATAAGAGCCCTAGGGCTGACCCAGAAACTATTAGTCAGGGACCTAAGGGTGTCAGGGCTTCTGTTGTAAAGAATCCAGTTCCTATGGATAAAGAATCTAGAGCTTTGGATAGGTGGGGTAAAAAAGTGTACACCTCCTCCACTCTAGCAATGAGGGCTTTGAATTGCCAGTTTCATATGTTAAAGTACCAGAATTTTCTTCTTACTCAATTAAAATCTAAGGTAGATGCTTTAGCAGAGGGCATAGAATGTAAGGAATTACAGGAGTTGGTTCATGCCTCTGGTCAGGTGGGTAAACATTCCTTGCAGTGTGGTTTCGATGCTTTACAGGCTTCTTCCAGGGTGGCTGCCACTGGATCAGTTATTCGCAGGCACGCCTGGCTTAAGGATCAGAGTTTGTCAGAGCATGTTAGAGCTAGAATTTTGGATGCTCCTTTACAGTCTGAAGTTTTGTTTGGTCCTCCTGTGGAGTCTGTTTTAAAGAAAATGGAAGACAAGGCTAAGTCTATGCAGACTGTTAAAGATTTTTTGCAGGTGCAGCCCCCTAAGTTTAGCAGAAATTGGCCTACTAAGGGATGGGCTTACCCTTCTTCTGATTTACAGTCTAGGGGCAGATCTAGACGTGGTAGGGGCAGAGCTCAGGGTTCTTTCAGGCCTAGAACGTGGAGTTCCCCTGCACCCTCTACAAGTGAGGGCAGGGGCCAGTCCTTTCGTAAACAGGCCCAATGACCTGCATCTTCAGTTGCCAGATCCCTCCTGTCTGGCAGCTCCTTTGGGAGGAAAGTTAGCACTTTTCAAGCAAAACTGGCTTTTAGTCACCCAGGACAAATGGGTACTGGACATTATAAACCGAGGCTACAAGTTTTATTTCCACACATTGCCTCCTTTCAAAGGCATGCCAGACGTTCCTCCTCAGCAAAGAGTAGAGGCTCACAAACAGATTTCTTTACTTCCTCAAATGGGGGCTATACAGCAGGTCCCTTTGTCAGAAGTGGGCCTAGGATTTTATTCTCACCTGTTTCTTGTACCAAAGAAAGGAAACACTTGGAGGCCAATTTTGGATTTATCTATCCTCAACACATACCTGGACATTCCAAAATTCAAAATGTTGACGTTGCAACAACTTCTGCCTCTGTTGGGCAAAGACCACTGGATGGTAACTCTGGATCTCAAAGAGGCTTATCTTCATGTTCCTATCAGACCCAGTTTCAGGAGATTCCTGCGTTTTCGGGCTGGGACTTTACATTATCAGTTCTCTGCATTGCCCTTTGGCTTATCTACTGCGCTCAGGGTGTTCACAAAGGTTCTGGCCCCGGTGATAGCCTTCTTAAGGTTAAGAGGAATACAAATTTATCCTTATTTGGACGATTGCCTGATTCTTGCTCAAGACGAAAACAAGCTTCTTCACCATCTACAGTATGTTATGGCAGTGTTAAGGTGCCTAGGGTATTCTGTGAACGAAACAAAGTCCAGTCTAGTACCCTCTCAGGAAATGTGCTTTCTGGGTGTGAGACTGAATACAGCTTCCCAGATGGCTTTTTGACCCCGGACAAGCAAAGAAACCTTACACTTTACTTCCAGCAATTGTCTCTACGGTCCAGGCTGACTGCAAGGACAGTCCTTCAAGCCTTGGGGTTCATGGCATCTTGTATTCTGGTGCTTCCCAATGCCAAACTGCATATGAGGAAGCTACAATGGTATCTCAAAAATGTATGGACACAACACTGCCACGATCTGGACACTGTCATTCAAATAATACCTTGCATTCAAAAGGAATTTTTGTGGTGGGCTCAGGAATGTCACCTAAACAAGGGACTCTCTGTGACCCGACCAGAGGCGAGTCAGATCTTAACGACAGATGCCTCGGACAAGGCTTGGGGAGCACACCTCAATGGAAAGTGGGTTCAAGACATGTGGCCTGCCAGACTTCAACATTTACATATCAACTTGAAGGAGATGTTAGCAGTCCAATTTGCATTGATGGCTTTCAAGGATTTACTTCACCCGGGACAAGTGTTGATTCAAACAGACAACACAACTGTCATATGGTACATCAACAAGCAAGGGGGAACCCATTCGTACCCTCTTTGCAGACAAGCTATGATTCTGTGGGAGACTGCTCTCAGTATGCACCTCACTCTACAGGCAAGATTTCTGCCAGGAGCACAGAACTCCTTAGCAGATGTTTTGAGCAGACAGATGGTGGATCCCCACGAGTGGAAGTTGGATCCTCATGTATTTCGACAGTTGACAGTGATATGGGGGACTCCAGACATAGATCTGTTCGCTTCTCCACTGAATTTCCAGTTGCCAAAGTTTTGCACAAAGATGTTTCATCCCACAGCTTGGAAAGTGGATGCTCTATCATTCAGTTGGAGCAATCTTCACGTCTATGCCTTTCCTCCTCTGCCTCTCCTTCCCAAGGTACACTTGAAGGTCAGACAAGACAAGCCCTCCATGATTCTAATAGCTCCAGATTGGCCTCGACAGCACTGGTATCCTCTGCTGAGGAGTTTAGTACGGGTGCCTCCTTGGCCTTTGCCTTCAATTCCGCACCTTTTGTCCCAGGTGGGCAATCATTTCCTCAATGTCAGGATTCAGTCCCTTCATCTAACAGCCTGGCATATTCTGTTCTAGAACCTGAAGGGTCGAAGCTTCCTCAACAAGTTTTGGATGTTATTTTGGAGGCCAGAAGGCCTAGTACAAGGAAAGTTTATGCTGATAAATGGAGGAGATTTTTTATTTGGAGCACAGCAAGGAGTTTTGATGTTTCCAGGCCTAATTTGAGTGTTTCTCTTCAATATCTTACAGAATTATTAGACAAAGGTTTGTCTTTCTCCTCTGTAAAAGTTCATGCTGCAGCCATTTCTGCTCACTATGACTGTGACCCACCATTATTCTCTCATCCTTTGTTTAAACAATTCCTTAGAGGGGCAAAGAACATAAGACCCCCACGTAGAGCTCCTACTCCTTCCTGGGATCTCAATTTTGTGTTGGAAAAACTTACTTTACCTCCTTTTGAACCTGCAGCTACGTCTGAGTTAAAGTTTTTGTCTTGGAAGACTGCTTTTTTGTTGGCCATTACGTCTGCTAGAAGGGTATCTGAATTACAGGCTCTCATGGCAGTTGAACCCTTCCTGATTTTTCATAAGGATAGGGTGTCTCTGCGTACTAACCCTACTTTTATGCCTAAAGTGGTTTCAAATGTGGCCCTGAACCAATCTATTCATTTGCCTACTTTTTATGCTGATCCCCAAAATAAAGGGGAGAAAATTTTGCACACTTTGGATATTCACAGGCAGTTGCGTTATTATTTGAGCAGGACTAAAAGTTTCAGACAGTCTCAACAGTTATTTGTTTCTTTTGCTTTGAGCTCTCAGGGGAAACCTATTTCTAAACAAACTATTTATAAGTGGATTGGTCATTGTATTGCCTTTTGTTATTCTCATCATGGTAAGGAGATTCCGGCTGGAATCAGACCTCATTCCACTAGGGCTACTGCCACTTCTACTGCTTTTTTGAGGGGAGTAGCTACCAAAGATATTTTGGAAGCAGCTACTTGGAGTTGAGTGCACACTTTTTCTAAACATTACCATCTCCCTCTTTATTCCAAGTCTAGGGCTGGGTTTGCCCCTGCAGTCTTGCAGGGCTTATTAGCAGCCCCCAATGCCTTATGATTTGGCCAACCTCCCTTTACTTTTGCTTTGGGATTCTACCCACAGGTTATGACTGCAGCAATGTGAGATGAAGAACATAGTACAGTTTTGTACCTACCATAAATGTAGATGTTCGAAGATCCACATTGCTGCAGTCCAATTTACCCTCCCTCCTTCCCCTCTGTAGTTTGGAGTGTTTGTTTGTTTAGGGTGTAGATATTGTTTGTACATGGGTTTTGGAGGTTTTTTCTATTTTAGGCTGTGGCCTTTCTTTTTGGGCCTTCTGACATCTGGGGCAAGAAAAGACTGAGGATATGACGTCGGTCATGCGCTTTAATACCGGGACGCACTGACGTCAGATCTGAGCGCCCATGACCGACGCCAGCCTAATACTTTGGTATTCGGGCCGACCGAGGACAGCGGACTACCCACAGGTTATGACTGCAGCAATGTGGATCTTCGAACATCTACATTTATGGTAGGTACAAAACTGTACTTTCTACACCTTAGGCCCTACAGATAGCCAGTAGCCTTGGCTGGAGATTTTAAACTACGATTAAAAATTAACATGTTTTATTTATTTAACTAGGTAAAACCACTGTATACAAGTGTCAGTTATCAAGAGTGACCCAGAGGTGCTGTCTTGTGAAAAGACTTGCTCAATGTGGCACAGTTTGCAAGCAAAAATTGAGGAAATCGAACTCATGACTATAAGATGAAGCTTGTTTGCAGGTTGTAGCCTTAACTCCTTGAGGTAAACTGTTAGACATTACTTTCTTTTGAGTTGTTAACTCATTTGCCATTAAATATCTATTTTGGAAATCTTGTTTCTTAGTTGCAGTTACCTCAGCAGAAAAAAAATCTGAATGACAAGGTTTAATGTGTAAAAGAGCCGCATACTGTTTTTCACAAGGACAGGGTGACTTTTAAGAACAAATCCATGCTTCTTGCCCATAGTAGTCTCTGCATTTACCTCAAATCAATAAATCAATCCATTTTGTCATCCCTAAACAAAAGGATAAAGGGGAATATGATTGCTTTGCTTTGATATTCACAGATGTTAAAACCAATGAGAGTCTGATCAACCAGTTGTGTCTTTCATGAAAGGGAGGTATGCTTATCTGATGACCAAACAGAGCCTTACCCTACTAACTAGATAACTGTATTAATTACTTAATTAGTGTTAGAAGAAACAGAACAAGACTTTGACTGGGGTGGTTTAGGATCACTGTATCAGCTCAGTAACTACCACTATATATTTTTTTTTTCAAGAAATCATTTTCCCCAAGTACTTGTAAGTGTGCTATTTGGACAGTTATCCATGTTTTTCCCCATCAGTACAATGTGTATGTCTTAGGGAAACAGATCAGGAATTGCTTTGATTATCCTGTAAGATATGCTCTAAGCTACCTATTCTTCTTGAAGCCAAGAAGGTTCATTACTTGTTACACCTTTAAGGTATATCTATGGAACTGGTGATTTGGTTGAAATGCTAGGTGGTCGACATTTGTTCACCAACCACATTTAATTGACATATGAGCTAGATCAACAATTCCTGGTTAGGGGAATATTCTGTTTCTCCAGGAACTGTGCAATCTTGAAGTTGGTATATATAATTAAGAAGGGGTGTGGTGGAGCAAGGGGACTTGCCCCCTACAAAAAGCAATGCTATTTTTTTTTGTTTGCATGCAATGACGATTTTCCTCATGTTTGCACAGTTGCTTAGCAATATTTACATTTTTGACGTTCTTGCTGTTGATGTTATTGATTCATAAACCAAAGTAAGTAATTTCATATATATAGCAGCACAGTGGTGCAGTGGATAGGGTTGTCACCTCACAGCAAGATGTTCTTTGGTTTGATTCTCAGCTGGAGTGCCTTCTGTGCAGAGTCTGCATGTCCTCCCTGTATTTGCATGGATTTTCTCTGAGTGTTTCAGTTTCGTCCCACATTCCAAAGACAAACAGTAGTTGGACTAGGCACTTTAAATTGGCCATAGGTGTGAGTGTGGATGCAAGTGTGTGGCATGAAAGAACAGCCATGGCAGGGCTAGCCACCTAGTGGTGTGAACCTTGGCTCTAGATGATTGTCACTGTTGAAGTGACACCCCGACCCTATGTGCAAAAATAGGAAACGGGGTTGTGGATGGATACATATGTACATATATATATATATATATATATATATATATATATATATATATATATATATATATATATATATATATATATATATATATATATATATATATATATATACACACACACACACACACACACACACACACACACATATATATATATATATATATATATATATATATATATATATATATATATACATATACACAGAGGGTATAAGTTTACACACCCCTGTTAAAATGCCAGGTTTTTGTGATATAAAAAATGAGACCACAATAAATCATTTCAAATCTTTTCCCACCTTTAATTTGACCTATAATCTGTATAATTCAGTTGAAAAACAAACAAATCTGGTAGGGGAACAAATATAAGAAATAAAAAACATACAATACGCTGGTTGCATAAGTGTGCACACCCTTAAACTAATACTTTGCTGAAGCACCTTTTGATTTAATTACAGCATTCAGTCTTCTTGGGTAGGAGTCTATCAACATGGCACATCTTGACTTGGCAATATTTGCCCACTCTTCCTTGCAAAAGCTCTCCAAATCTGTCAGATTGCGAGGGTATCTCTTGTGCACAGCCCTCTTCAAGTCACCCCAAAGATTGTTCTATTGGATTCAGGTCTGGGCCCTGGCTGGGCCTTTCCAAAACTTTAATTTTCTTCTGGTGAAGCCATTCTTTTGTTGATTTGGATGTATGCTTGGGGTCATTGTCGTGTTGAAAGGAGAAATTCCTCTTCATCTTCAGCTTTCTAGCAGATGCCTAAAGGTTTTGGGCCAAAAGTGACTGGTATTTGAAACTGTTAATAATTTCCTCCAATTGACTAAAGCCCCAGTTCCAGCTGAAGAAAAGCAACCCCAAAGCATGATACTGCCACCACCATGCTTCACCCTGAGGATGGTGTTCTTTTGGTGATGCGAAGTGTTGTTTTTGCACCAAACGTACCTTTTGGAATTGTGGCCAAAAAGGTCAACCTTGGTCTCATCAGACCATAACACATTTTCCCACATGCTTTTGGGAGACTTGATGTATTGTTTTGCAAATTTTAGCCGGGCCTGGATGTTTTTCTCTGTAAGAAAAGGCTTCCGTTTTGCAACCCTACCCCATAGGCCAGACATATGGAGAATACTGGAGATTGTTGTCACATGTAATACACAAGAAAATAGGCAAACAAAACAAACTTCTCAAAAGTCCAAAAACCAAAGAATGGCAAACAAAAGGCAGAGGACAAAGTAAATTCACTCTATAAACTTTTACTAAAATAAATACACGATAAATATGAAGCGCTTTTCGTCTTGTTAAATACAAAGACTTCTTCAGATGCAAGTAAAACCTATCTTAAAAGTAAAATAGCATTCTCATTCTAAGTGGGAAACAAGTAGTCTATGTTACAATAAGGAATCATGCTGTTTACAATAAAACAACCAAGAACAACTTTAACTTGAAGTATGCACCAGTTAAGTGATGACCTTATCACTCCCAGCAATTGGTCACAACTCATATGTGGTTAATACTTATTGTAACATAGTCTACTTGTTTCCCACTTAGAATGAGAATGTTATTTTACTTTCCTTGTACTGTTTTCATTTTTTCTACTCCTTTTGTGTACTTCATAGTAATTGTTGCTCAAAGGGAAGGTACTAGTCATTATATGGTACAATAAGTGGGGTAGGTAGGATGTATTCTTCATTGTTGAAAGAAGAAATGGCACTAAAGTGTAAAATAGGACTGATGCCTTTAAGTGTAAAACATGCATAGATCCTTAATTGGATTTCACTGGGTGGGTTGGGATCACATGACAATGTATTCATCTATTTAAAATGTTTTAAGATAGGTTTTTCTTGCATCTGAAGAAGTCTTTGTATTTAACAAGACGAAAAGCGCTTTGTGTTTATTGTGTATTTTTTTTTTAGTAAAAGTTTATAGAGTGAATTTACTTCGTTCTCTGCCTTTTGTTTGCCATTCTTTGGTTTTTGGACTTTTGACGTGTAATACACAACCAGTACTTGTCAGAAATTCCTGCAGCTCCTTCATTGTTGCTGTATGTTTCTTGGCAGCCTCCCTGACCAGTTTTCTTCTTGTCTTTTCATCAGTTTTGGAGGGAGGTCCAGTACTTTGCAAAGTCACTGTTGTCCCATATTTTCTCCACTTTTTGATGACTGTCTTCACTGTGTTCCATGGTATATCCAATGCTGTGGAAAGTTTTTTGTACCCTTCTCCTGACTGATACCTTTCAACAATGAGATCCCTTTGATGCTTTGTAAGCTCTCTGCAAACCATGGCTTTTGCTGTAGCAGGCAACTGAGTAAATGTCAGGAAAATCCTACAAGGACAGCTGAACCTTATTGTGGTTAATCAGAGTCTCTTTAATTGATGGCAGGTGTGTACCCAATAAGACTGAATGCTGTAATTAAATCAAAAGGTGCTTCAACAAACTATTAGTTTAAGGGTGTGCACACTTATGCAACCAGTGTATTGTAAATTTTTTATTTTTTATATTCTTCCCCCTAACAGATTTGTTTGTTTTAAAATTGAATTATACAGGTTATAGGTCACCTTAAAAGTGGGAAAAGTTTTGAAATGATTTATTGTGGTCTCAATTTTTTATATCACAAAAACCTTTCATTTTAACAGGGGTGTGTAAACCTTTTATATCCACTATATGTATATGTGTGTGTATATATATATATATATATATATATATATAATTTTGTATACCTCGTATATATAATATTTCTTATAACAATGAGTATTATTCATAGTGCAGTTATATGAGGGTAACCACCATAACAATAAGGATATTATGTTAGGTGTGATGCTTTGAAGTATTATGTTAGTGTATTACTCACTGTGTTTATTATGCCTTGTTTCCAAACATTTGAGTTCTGTGATCCAGGTTTGATACTGCACTTCACTCAATTGAATGTCTTTCATGAAATATTTTATGGTGTATTTGAATAATGTGTATTTTACTCTGGCTTATACTGTAAATACTTTCATGCAACTACATGACTCCTTTTATCCTTTTACAGTCCTCTGATATTTCAACTTGGGACTGTTGGAATCAGTGCTGTAAGTCAATTAGTTTATTCCTCCATTCCAGTTTTTCATTTTGGAGTCTAGTGCCAGTAGTTTTGATATGTGTCTTACAGCCTATAACAAGCCTATGAAATCCTCACTTGATATACTGACCCCCAACTCTAGTACTCCTCCCTCATCTGGTCCTGTCTGGGCTTTGGTTTGATGCTGATCTTCATGGACGTAGGAGGGCAGGATGAAGGATTGTGTACTTGCTGCTTTGAGGTTAGATTTAAATTTGATAAACATTATGTTTTTATCAAACAAAATTCTCTCATGAAAAGACAAGATTTGTAGACATCTTTTTTGCAAATAGCGGACTCTGCATTCTCTTCTGCACCATTTCACCTTAAGAATGGGATTTGGCTGTTCCTTTTTTTTTCCAGTTAAGATTACATATTTGAGGTCATACTCTGCTGTGATAACCTTAGAGGGTATTTACAGTGGTTGCTGTGATAGGTTATCTTGACAGAGCGCCATGTTTTATATTCCTGATTATACTGACAATTTGTGACCTGGTTTTGAGACTCCATCCAGGTACTTCAAGATGAAACCTTGCAGAGCTTGACTTTTTTGCTGGTCTAGATGTTGGTAAACCAATTATTTGTCAAATAATTATGAATGCCTTTAAATTGTAGGAACTTTCCAACCTCATTAAAGGAGGCACTCTATCCGCAGTTTTGAAGAAATTTACTTTTTATCCTGTTGCTTTTGATAATTACTGTCCCATTTCTACAGTTCCACTTATTGGTAAGGTTATTGAGAAACGTATGTATGCACAGATTCCTTCATGAGGGAGTATGGAATTCATAATCCATTTTAGCCAGGTTTCTGAACTCGACATAGCCCTGGAACTGTTGTTAGTAGGGGTAGGGAAGTTAATGGTTCTGTAATGGTGCAAGATCAGTGTGACTCATTCCGGTATGGTTTTCCTTGACCCCTCCCCCTCCACATTTGACACAATTAATATAGTACCCTTTTGGAACATCTTTACAGATACTGTGAGATTTCTGGCACTGTTTTTTATTGGTTTGCCTTCTGTCTTTCAGGACAGATCCAGAGGACTGGGTCTGGTAATAATTCAACTTCCACAATTGCTCTAATTTCTGATGTTTCACAAGCTGCATATTGTGGCCATAGCTCTCCATGTACATACTTTCACTTACATTAGTTGTGCTATGCAGGTGCTACTTCGTTGTACTTTTCCTTTCCTAAAGAGCATACATCACTTGTAAACACTCTTGCAGATGATTTGGAGGCCATCAAGTCTTAGAGACCTCTTCATCATCTGAAGCTGAAAACATCCAAAGTTTTTGCAATGAAAATACTGTAAGGAATACTTTATTCAGTCTTGAACTTTTGTATTGACCATTGTGATAATAAACATGACATCATTAGTTAGGCACATGACCATGGAGTTAGTCTTGGTGACAGACTGAGACTAAAGAACCAGATGTTAGTTCTGGTCAGGACTTCCTTTTATCACTTGAATAATGCAGTTCAAATCAGGTACCTTCTTCCACCTGAGGACCTCTCTGTGGTAGTATATGCCTTGGTCTTTTCTTGTTGAATTACTGCAGTTTCCTTTACCTGCAGCTTCCTACCTGAGATCTTTACATTTTGCAGCTTATTCCAAGCTTGCAGTCCAGCTGCTAACTGATATCACTTTATTACTAGCATATGAGCACTGGCTGCTGATTTTATCACAGGTTACTTTTAAAGTTAATTTAATGCATTTAGCCTAAATGATCTGTTTACTTTGACAAGAAAAGTCTGGCTCCATACACTTTGACCATAGCCCTGTGCTCTGCTATTTTAGGGCTGTTGCAGGTCCATAACATGTGCCATTACTTCTTTAGTTTTTGTCTGTTTTTATATTAGCTCAGTTACATGATTCTCCCACACTGGTCAGCTGTAAGAAGCCTGTTAAAGTATATCTTTATTATTCAGGCAATGGTCTTTGATGGCCTGTTCAGCCGTAAGAAGCCTGTTAAAGTACATCTTTATTATTCAGCCAATTGTCTTTGATGGCTTATTCAGCTGTAAGACGCCTGTTAAAGTACATCTTTATTATTCAGCCAATGGTCTTTTATGGCTTACAGTGCTTTCCAGATGTCACATTGTTGCATTTTGTCCTTATGCAATTTTATTACGTTTTTATTATGTTCTTAAATACATGAATAAATGTGGATTTAAAAACATTGGGAGAATTAAGATGGTATTAATATGAATCTCAAAATCAGGAAAAGAATAGTCAGTATTGCACAGTGCTGATGTAAACAAAATTACAGAAAAAACATGTTTCTGCATGGGGGAAGCCCTCTACATCTATAAATATACCAGTAACCTTGAGTATATAGGAAAGTTTCCTCATCCCCACAGCTCTGTGGTCTCACTTTTAATATGCGCTTTTCATCATTGTAAACAGGAACTGAGTACATCTAATCAGCTAAATCCATTTCAGTCATATCTAGTGTGATTAAAGCCAGGAGTCTTGTAGAGTATTAAAACTTGATTCACAGCACATAGTTTCGTTCGGGGAAATGTAATGATCACTCACCTCTTCAGTTAATGCAGTAAACCCCCATGATGTGTATTTTTGTGTATGTAGCTGACCCAGACGTTATGCATTATTAACCTCCTGGGTCAGTTATGCTTTTCAAGTAGTTGAAGTACTAAACACGCTTTTGTAAATCTTGGCATAGTATAAAATAACAATAACCCATGTCTGGGTGTGGGTAATGCTGGATTTGCCCACGGTTGGACTTATTTGGTCACTTGGGCTTTGCCATCATGACTAAACCACACCAACCGTTGGTAAATCCAGCATTACCCACACCCAGCCGTGGGTTATTGCTATAATATGTTGCTACCTGTGGTTTTAGAATTAATAATTTTGTTCTTGGTTATTTTGATTAAAGAAATTGAGTAATGTATTAGTCTGATCATATTTACCCATTCCTTGTTTTAAAGACCTCATGAGAATACTGCTACATTCTATTCATAGTTATAAAAGACAATCAAGTTAATTTTAGTGCTTTGTAGTAGACATGCCCAGTGATGCTGAATTCTGATTTATCTCACTCAGTTTGTATATACAAGAGTTCTCATTCTGGAATGTTTTTTAGTTAGTCTTATACTTACTTAGTCTTTTACAAATACTGAGAAACCACTAACTGTTCTTTTTGATCTACAGCAACAAAAGAGGGTGAACCCAGTTACATTTGGTGTTGAGTTAATTGGTCGAATTGATAGACATTCACTGCACATGGCTCACTTGAGAAATTGGCATTGTGCATCCAATATCTGACTCAATAGCTGCTGCCTGTGGTGTCTTTGAAGGAGGTAAAGGAAAAAAACTTCATCTCCTTCACACATTGTACAGGAGCTCTCTAAAGAAAAATCATCATCTCCTTCACACACTGTGCAAGAGCTCTGTAAAGAAAAATCTTCCCCGCCTTCACACACTGTGCAGGAGTAGTATAAAGAAAAATCTTCACCTCCTTCACACATTATACAGGTGCTCTACAATTTGGCAGCCATTAAGGGATCAGATAAGGCAGTAATTACTATATGATATCAACACAGTGGGTTAGCACAAGCATACATTGAAATAGTGTCTCTGTCACATGACCAGTGCTTTCAGCTGAGACAGAAGACTGCAAATGAAAAACCCACTACAGAAGGTGGCCCTTCAGGGTCCACAAGGCTGACAGACACTGCAGAGTTTCTTGTGTCAGTAGGATGATCAGGTACAATGGCATTTACACCCAGTGGTAGTGTGGGTGTAGGTGGTAGGCTGACCTACCCTGTCTATGTCTCAGTGAGTAGTAGAGCAGGTTAGTTGTATGTAGCAAAGGTTTGCAATAATTACACATAATGGGTGTATCCTAACAAAGTAAGAATGATGTACATTTACTTTCACTGGCATAATGTTAAGAGTGCAACATAGTGCTACCACCAGAGAAGGTAAGGTTGAGTAACAAGGAATTTGATGCAGTTATACCCTTCCTCTGTAAATCACACGGGTACTCTTGCAGCTCATATTAATATGTTCAATATAGTATTCTGTATGTTATTCATTCACAGACAGAAAAAGTGATGAGCAAGCATAGGAATGACCAACCAGAGCTGTAAGTTCTTCAAAGTGGCAAACCCTTCAAATTTAAGATAAAGGACCAAACAAAAAAAAATTGTTTAAACTGAAGAGAAAAAAAAATCTATTCTCCTTTGAAAACTGTAGCAAACTGCTTGCTACAAATTTAACATGTGACTTTGTTCCAGCTAAATACCACACACAAAGTGCTGAAGTGCTTCAACTGTGACAGCAAATGCAATATTGGATGGCGTAGTGGTGCAGCTGTAGCGTTGTCACCTCACAATAAGAGGTTCTCCAGTTCAATTCTTGGTTGGAGTGCCTTCTGTGTGAAGACTGCATGTCCTCCATGTGGGTTTCCTCCGGGTGCTCTGGTTTCGTCCCACATTACAAAGACATACGTCTGGAGTGTTTCTGCCCGGTCCTCTGCTGAAAATTGACTATGTTCCAAGTCGGACTTTCCCGGTTAACAAATGTTAAATAAATAAATCAAATATCAATACTGCACTACCTCCTGTCATCTTCTGCCAGTCACGCTCCCTAACACATTGGGCCTGGGGCAGCTGCCCCTTACACCTTACCCTAGCTACACTTATGTGGCTGAGGCTTGTCAAGGAGCTGATGTCAGCATCTCTGCTGAGTCTGGTGATGATAATGAGATACATACAGTAAGCACGTGTTGCAGTCAGAGGACAGAGTCACAGTTGTGTGTAACTCACTTCTGGGTTGGGAGCTACCCTCCACAGAGGGACTTTGTACAGCCAAACTTACCAAGCATGCTGTAGCTGTACTGCTGAGTATGTGCCAATGCCTGTGGGGTAGGGACCTGCTGAGGCTAAGAGCCTCACACATGCTCCCTTGTGTCTAAAACAGCAGCTTCATAGGTGCAGTTTGCTTATTCTGTGGGCATGCCTACCATTGGCCAGTGACAGAGGGGTACTGGATGCTTTCACAGGACATAGTGCCCCTCCGACTTGAATCATTGAGAATAAACCAGCAATTTTGCAAGAGTGTCATCTATGCACTGTCTGCTGCCACACACTCGCACATGTGCACACACACACACACACACACACACACACACACACACACACACACACACACTCACTCTGCGATGAAGCTGGTAAGTGTGTATTATGGCATTCATGAGGATGCTGCCCAGCATAGTCATGAGTGAATGTGGACCTGGACAACTTATGTCTGCTTAGACTGAAAGTGTTGTCTATGGCTGGGATATGATCTGGACACAGGGTGGGCACATTGGCCTTTGCAAGGGGCATGATTCACAGCTGTATCTGGAGTTTTCAGAAGACCTTCAACTCCATGTCATGGCTGTAACAACTACCTGCCTACAGGAGTGGACACCTCAGCAGTAAGCTTCTTCCATGTCCAGGTCATAAAGTGGCACATCATCCCTGCTATGCCATGTCTCAAGTGACCTTAGCCCAAGGTCATGTAGTGGCCTCCTATCTGTGTCATAGGAAGAAATCAACTTTAGCACCATATATTTTTCTGCCTAACACAGATTTCTTTTAATCTTTTATTCCCACTGGACTGTCTTAACCTTATATCTTGACATAAGTCATACTTTCCAAATAGTACTAGCTATGTTCAAAGCCTAGGTTCTGTTGTCATGATGTAACAAATCTGCATCTTCTTATGTATACATTTTGTTTACTTTATACTTTATTTATTATTGTAATTCTTGCATAAAAATGTATTGTTACTCTTGGAACTTTTCTCCCAGGGTTTCCGCTGAAAAAGGACCTGTGTCCAGTCGGACTTTCCTGAAAAACAAATGTTAAATAAATAAATAAATAAATAAAATAAAATGACACAGCCTCCACATGTGGCCCCTGTGATATGTTTCTGTCAACCAGTTTATGCTGACAGTCTTATGTTATTGTGGCCCCTATCTCCTGTGCAAATATTGATGACTGTGACCCACAATACTTTCCTCCTGTTTTGTAATAAAATTATGTCTGGTGTATATTGGGAGTGGTCCATGCATTGACCAGCATAGTCTGAGTAGAACACTGCATGCTTCATGCTTACTGTGAGTAATGTCACTTCATGAACAGCATAGCACATAGCTATTGACAATACATTTCCACCTTGCCAATAGTACAATATATGGTACCATTTGTTGCCTATTGGATGCTGTCACTAATTGTATTCACTATTGTTTTCTGATGTTGCTGTTGGGGTGCCTGACTGTGGTAGTGCAATGTAGCTATATAGTCAAGATGTAGATTCTGCTTATGCATAAGGGTCTATGTTATATAAGCGAACTCAATGAATTGCGAATGCTATGTATTTGACCCACAATCCCAAAATGTCGAACACACAGATCAGCAATTTTTTTCCCAGGGAAAAAAATCGCTGATCCGTAACAAAAAAAAAATCAAAACACAAAATAAAGTGGGGGGCTGTTCCCCCCACACCCCCCTGCTTAAATATACCAACTCCGAGATCACACCACAGTGGAGGAAATGGCAAAGTCCTGAAAACGGCCCAGGGATTGACGTCCGACTAAATAGCATTCGCAATTCATTGCGTTCGTTAAAATAATAGGAACCCATGCATAATCATGTTATGAAGCATGCCACATACTATAAATAGCTTGTTTTCTGTCTCAGGGGAGTACCATAGAAACCCTCTTGACGCTTAATAATGTTACATATCTGGGTATGGCTAGAGTTGTAATGCATTTTTGTCATGGTTTTGAGGTTATGCAAATTAATCAGAGATGAAAGGATAGCCGGCATTATCTTCAAAACACAATAGTTTGGTTTTTTTTTGGGGGTGGGGTTGGCTACATGCATAATGTGTCTATGTTTCATTGCTTACTAACTAGATGTCACTGTGCGAAATCACCACACTTAAAGGGGACATACAGGTCAGACATATGCCATGTGCAGGGGTCGTGTGAGCTACCAGGATGTTGCACACGCTCACATTGGAAATAATTTCCTGGGCACTGCAGACCACCACACAATTCAGTCTTAAGTTTTACTGTTGTCTCAGTAGTTATGTTGGGAGATGGTCACTAACACTGGCAGGTAAGCATCCAGAAGAGTTTGTACTATTGGTTTTGTTGGGAAGAATCCAGTCCAGTACATATTGCCTGTTTGTTTTGTTTTTTTGTCTGTTCTTGTAGTGGTATGGAATTATTGCGAAAAACATAACAGACTTGATGAATTAGATGGGGCTGCCTAGGTGAAGGTTTGCCAGTCACTAGTTAGGTTACCCATTATAATGGCTTCTTGGTATATATTTTGGGATAACCACAGGAGGATATCCTCAAATATGGTAGTACTATTACCAGGTGGTATATATAATGCTACTAAATAGTGGCAGATGACTATTTTCTTTACCTTTCTGTCTTTGCCTTGCAACATGATACAAGTTTCTTTGGGTCATCTGCTGAGTCACTTTCAGAAGCTGGTAGAGAGTCTCTGATACCATGAGGTTTGCTATTGTAACTTCTCTCTTACCCTCTTTCTTAGCCAACCAGTATTCTTTTTAGGCTGATCTATCTTTTCTATGCTCCATTTTTTTCTCCTGCACTCCTTGCATTTAATACCTTCCTGGACTTCTGCATTCTAACACAGTCTTCCTAATCTACCTTATTTTCACATCAGACATAGCCGCGTATCTGCTGTACAGTCTTCACACATGCTTTTTTGAGATGCTGCCATTCTACTCCAACTCCACCTATTTCCTCTTCTCCCTGAGTTGCTAAATCCCTGCGTATTTCCTTGAACTCTTGTGCTTCACCCCAGTTTGTATAAAGCACTATTAATATTTTTATTTTTGTATCTTACTTGTGCTTATAAATTATTTTATTTAATCTTCTCTCCATTTCCCTATATAAAATGCTAAACATGAAGTACACTTAGCAATATATACTACTGTTTTAATGACACAAGTCCCATTTCTCAGTTTAATCACCCCTTTGGTCTAAAAATATTCTATCACCTAATAAAATGTCGCTACAGTAGCTACATCTTGTGCTATGTGGGCTAATTTTATTTCTCAAAAAGTCCTTTGATGCTGTTTGCCATTTTATAAACAAAATGTGTTCTGTACCTGTAACTGATAGACAGGTGCAATTACACTAAATATGTTCCAGCTGTTTAATTCGAACAGCTGGAATATTTAATGACTAAAGCCCTTTCAAAACTATTTGGACTTCACCATTTGTTTTAGCAGTATCTGCTCCACAAACAAGCCCTTCACCCAATAAATGTTTATATAATGCATCCCATTCTTTAATAATCTCACTAGAGATAATTTTCACTAATTTTTTGGGGGTAACCTCTAACACATTACAAAGTTTTTCCATCTCTTCTCCCAACATCCTTGTAACTCTTAATATAGTGCCCTTTAATATTACTTTTGTGCGTGAATAGGTGTGGCAACTGTTAAAATGTAAATATGTATTGCTAAAAGTGGGCATTCTGCATATATCTGACATGAACTCTGTATCCCCCAAGCTGATAGTTGTATCCAACAAATTGATGTTTTTTAAAATAAATTGATATGTAAATTAAAAAAAATGTGTAGAACTCACTAAAAATCATTAAAACAATTTATTTTATCCACTAGACTATCTCATAAAAAATAAAATATCACCTAAAAATTGCAAACACAGCTTGCCCAAGAAATTTGTAAAAAGCATCCCTACTGAGATTATCAAAGAATGGGGTTTATTTAAGATGTAAACATTTATTGGGTGAAGGGCTTGTTTGTGGAGGTGATACCGCTAAAACAGTTCAAATAGTTTTGAAAGGGCTTTAGTCATTAAATATTCCAGCTGTTCAAATGACATAAAAAGAATAGATAAAAACAACTGCAACGTATTTAATGTGAATAGACCTCTCTTATCGGTTGTAGGTATGGAACCACATTTTGTTTATAAAATGGCAAACAACATCAAAGGACTTTTTGAGAAAAATAAAATTAACCCACATAGCATGATTAATATAGGTAGGGGGTTGACAAGATGTGGTAGATGTAGCTACTGTAGTGACAGTTTATTAGGTGATAGAATATTTTTAGACCAAAGTAATGAAGTCATGACTAAATTGAAAAACAAAATATTCTTCACGTTTAGCATTTTATGTAGGAAAAATGGAGAGAAGATTAAATAAAAGAATGCATGAGCTAAATACAATATACAAATAAAAATATTAACAGTGCTTTATACATTCTATAACTTGCACTAATTTTATAAGATTTAAATTTGCTATCATATACACAGTTGAAATAGATTCTAGGGGTGTTTGGGGGATACTAGACTCAAATATAGAGAGTTATTGATAGCTGAAGTTGAATGCAACCCTCCCCCAGTGGAATTGAGAATATTTCCATTGCACCAGTTTTAAAACTGAGAGTCACAAAGCTATGTTTAAGGTCTTTTAATTATTAATTATTTTTTGTTTATAAGAAATATATTGACATATATACATTTTCATAGTTACATATATGTGCCATTGGAGTAAGGGTACAAAGTTTATAGGGTTTTTTAAAGGTGGTTGTCTCATGTAAGTATTTTATACATTTTGGGCTATGTTTATTTAAGTACTATTTGAGTTTTAATTGATTATTAATTAATTCTGTACAGTTGATTATAAAAGTGTTGCTATTAAGTGTTATTCAGTTCTGATAAAGTATTTTGGTGTAAAAGAAGGGAACACTGTTTTAGTTGGTGGGCATTAAACCTGTTTCTCAATACATGTATTGTGATTTTATTACATGGCTATTAAACATTTATACTCAGAATTCCAATTAGTTCCCTTTTTCTGGGTCATTTTCAACCACACTTGTTTTGATTTTTGGTTTTGTAAATACAAAAGATGAATCATAGTGTAGTCATTTTATTGGTAAGGGGCTCTTTAATTAGTTTTCTGTTTTTTTTTCTGTGCTGCTACAAAGTTTGCATGTTTGCATGGGTTACCAGTGCCCTGCACAGTAGCAACCACATAGAAAGAATGGTTGATAAAACTGTACCCTGTAAAGCAACAATATAGCACAAATACATTGTGCTCCAACTAGCTTAGAGCAGTTAGTTAGGAGTCAAGTGGCAATAACTGTAGATTTAGTTGAATTCATAATCTGCTCTGATAAAGCACCCTTAATAGCTTTCTAACACCAATGTACAATCCCCTTGTAGCTCACAAATTGAAGGACTGGACAGTATGGATATACAATTTCCTGACTTCTCCATAGCCAGCATGATGGATGTGGGTATCTTGAGACAATATAGTAATTGTCTCATGTTTACTGATAGCCACTTAATCCTTAAAGAAGCAGACACAGTATGCAAGAGGTGTACTTACATAATGACACTGGAGGCTAAATCTCCACGTACAAGTGCAAATCAGGTTGTTGAAACCATGTACACAAAACCCACCTCACATAGTACACAACAGACACATAGACTAACATATGCTGAAGCACTTAAAAGCAATCTTCCTAAAGAACAAAGATCGCCTAGATCACCTGTTGTCAACGCTATGCCTCAGCAAGTCCAAAGGCACTCAGAAAAAACACCTAACACCACAGATACTGTCACTCTTAGTGGACACCCAAACACTAAGCACATAAGGAAAGCAAACACACTTCCCAGGACTCTTGTCACAGGGGAATCCATTGTAAGTTGTACTCATTCCCCTCTAACCAGGCTGAACAAAGAGAAGATAACTGTTAATTCTTATCTGGTGCCAGAATCTGACAAATCACGCATGCACTCAAGTCATAACACCACAGGTACCAGTATGATTCCATCATAGTCCACATAGCTGTAAATGACCTGAGATGTGCTTCCCTGGACTGTATGAAGAGAGACATTATGGAGTTCTCAGACCATCTGTCTCCGGCTGGTATGAGCCTAGCACTGAGCAGCACATCACAATCACTGAGGATGATGCCACAACATGAGCAAACATTATTGATTTCAACAACTGGCTGTGTATCTGGTGTCATTCTAATCCAATATTTGGCAGCTTGGGAGACCATGATTAACAGATCACATTGCTTTACCAAGGATACTCTGTACCCCTCTCCTCTAGACGTTTGAATACTGGCTAAAACTTTATCCACCCCCATAGTGCCTTTTTAGGCAATGCTAAATTGCCAAACCTACCGACATAGCAAAATCAACTCAACCGAACGTCAAGGTGTTACTACTCAATGCCAAGAGCCTAAACAAAAACTACACTCCCTCCAAGCCCCCCTCACACTCAAGAATATAGACATCTGTGCAGTTACCGAGTAATGGCAGAGAGTATCCCAGCAGTGGAAGGTTTCAGTGCCTTCCACTCTTTTAGACCAGTAGTTGTACAGAAAAGGGCTAAAGAAGGAGGTGTCTCAATATGCATCAATAACAAGCACACCTCTAGGGTGGTCAAACAGGATGACCTGCTGGAGTTTCTCCATGTGCAGATCACCATAGACAAAATCCCATACCACATCCTAGCCAGCTATAGGTAACCCTCCATTTTCCAAGAACCTCACAATGCATAATTGGGCCTTCTGGAGACACTTAACACCCTACTCATGGGAGACTTTAATTACCCCTCTTTAGACTGGGAATCCTACACAGCCTCAAATCTACAGGTGCAGAGATTCCTGGACTTCGTAAATGCAAACATCCCTGAGCAAACAGTGAATACACCCACTAGAAGCTCCAACATACTGGACCTCATGCTTATAAATAAGGGAGAATGCTGCACCTCCTCCCCAATGTCTTAGCCTCCCTGATAATGTCCAGCCATGAAGCTGTCTACTTTAAAATCAAAATTAATTCCATACTCCCATTAAAATCAGTAACAGTTAGGAACTATTCCAAGGCAAATTACCTTTTATTAAATGATAGATTGACAAAATTCAGTTGCCCCCCCCCCCTCCAAATCCAGAGAACACAGCAGACTATACTGAATTTCTCTCAGAAATTCTGTACAACCATGTCAATGGCTGCCTAGAGGCTGTTGTACCTACAAGAAGTAAGCCCAGGACTAGTCCTAGAAACAAACCACCCTGGTGGCATCCCAAATTAAACAAGCTATAAAACAAAAGGAAAAAGTTATGATAAAAATCAGGAAGGGTAATTCCCATAAAGATAGAAATTCTCTCATCAAAGTAAATAAGCAACTAAGTGAGCTAATTAGGTCAAGTGAAGCCAACTTTGAGATTAAGATAGCCTCCCAGGTGAAAGATAACCATAAGGCCTTCTACAGCTGTGTCAGAAACTTCAAGGGGGAGCAAACAGTGATGTACTAAACTGGTGGTTAATGGTGCCACATTCACTGAGCTGGCAATGTAGTAAAACTTTTTAGAGACAAATTCAATTCCAGCTTTAACCCCATCCCCAAACACCCACTCAAACATACCATAGGGAGCATGTACTGACTGCACTCACTAAAGCCAAGAACATGGCCTCAGTGGGCCCCAATAACCTTCCTTCCAGGATGCCTCTTGAATAATCCAAAACATGACTTATCAGGACCCCTGGAGTGATTATTTAACTATAGTCTTAAAATAGGCTTTGTGTCACATGAATGGAGGACTGTAGTGATCATCCCCCTTCATAAGGGAAGTCCTTCAACAGATCCTGGAAATTACAGGCCCATTAGTCTAATTAGTGTTATTTACAAAGTCATGGAAAGAATTATCATGGAAATTATCAACAAAGACATAAGAGACCTCCAGACACTGGATCTACCCCAGTTTGGCTTTGTTAAAGTAAAGTCATGCTTACTGAATCTGTTAGACTTCTTTGAAAAGGTTACTGAGGCAATGGATGATGGAAAAAGGTTACATACTGCCAACCTAGATCTAACTAAATTATTTGATACTATATTCCACTCGGACACTGTCAACAAACTAGGTATTAACCCCTTTATAATATGCTGTATAACTAGCTGGCTCACTGATAGGACAAAGGAGGTGAGAATCAGTGAGGCCACCTCCACAAAGAGGCTGGTCACAAGTGGAGTGCTCTGTGCTGGGCCCACTCCTCTTTAGCATCTACTTCTTGGATGTCAAAGCCAATGTCCAAGGCCTTTGGCCGACCATGTTTGCAGATTATTGGAAACTGGGAGAAGTCACCGACTCCCCAAAGATGAGAACACCTTTTAGGAAGGTCTAATACAGACAATTGCTTGATGCCAAAGCACTGACTTAAAACTCAGTGCCATTACATTATAGTACCTTTTAGGAAGTCTGCCACCCCAGGTAACCATGTCATCAGTAAAACATCCTTAAAAATTGATTCACTAGTCAAGGATCTGGGAACTCAGGTAGATAGTAACCTAGCCTTTGACCAACATGTGCCAAAGTAGTAAGAAAATCCTTCTATGTTGCTCAACTCATAAGCAGGGGCATAGCATCTAGGATCAGAGAAGTCATCATACCACTGCACGCCACCATCATCAGAACTATCATAGAGTATAATGCCCCCTTTGGTAGGTACCAGACCAGACACTTTCAACAACTGTAATGCCCACAAAGGTTCCTTACAAAAAGAATACACGGAGTTAAACACAACGTCCTCCGCTGATCACCTAAAAGCCCTGTCTCTTTACTCAGTACCATACAGACTTCTGAGAGGTAATCTTTGCTTGGCAAACAGCCCATCCCAGGACCCTGTTTTGATGACCTTTTGCACATCTAAAAACAAACTGCATCAGTACCACTAGAATTAAAAGACCAAAATTTTGCTTGCAACATAAACAGGACATGTTGGAGAGACAGATATGCTTCTCAGAGAATTCCCATTCTCTGGAACAGGCTCCACATACATGTGAAGCAGAGTTAATCCCTGTCCATTTGTAAGCTCAACCTAGACCAATGGATGGGTAATCAGAAATTCACCCCTGGTCTGACTCCTATGTCTCTGACAGACAAAGGCAGTCAATAATTCCCCACTTATATAAATCAAATTTGTGGGTCACATTTGGGTTGCATGGATAGGCTTATATGGGCACTAGTGGTCATTAGCATAGCATACAATTATGAACCTATGATGACAATAAAGTCTCCGCTTGGCCTACTGTCACAGAGTTATATCAACAGGAAAGGCTATCATTCCCTGAATTGTGTAAAACTTAAGCTAGTAATGTACTACCAAGAACGCAACTTGACTAACCTTAAGAAAGACATCCTCATCTCCTCCCTTTACTTCTTTAAGTAGAATACACTAAACACCTTGCTCTTTGAGATGATGCTGTCTCTCAATCCAATGACACCTTCCTCAGTATCCCAAATGTTATGGCACCAGTTAGATCAAAAGGAATCAACTCGACCCTAGTAACTTGAGTGACTGTGGAAACTTAAGCAACCACTGAGACAGACAAAGCCTGGAAACTTTGGTATATATATATATATATATATATATATATATATATATATATATATATATATATATATATAAAAACCCAAGAAACTTTTCAAACTTTTAAACAACTTAGAAACCTGTCTAAAAACAGATTAAAAATGACAAAAGGTCTTATTACGTAAGAAAAAAACAAACCCAAATTATTTTGGTTAATTATTAAAAAATCTTCTTCAGCATGGGCAATCTAACACTACCCCCCCCCCCTGAATAACAAGAAGTATGGCATCCCAACCCAATTTACTAAAAACATTTTTTTTTTATGAGAGCTTTCATTTTATCCAACTGGATGTATCCTGGATCAGTAGCTTAACTATAGTACTAATAAAATGAAAGCATTCATCAAAAAATGTTTTTGGAGTACTTTATTTTGTTTTGAAGTACATTTGGTTGATCCAGGGGCTTATAATCGGAGTCTCTGCAGACCTGCATTTTTTTTAAGTTATTTATTGTCGGCTGTGCTATCATGCAAATACATAACTTGTTTTAACAATATGTTAAACAACTCTGTTTCTAAGCTACAGCATTTATAAATATTAATTTTATGTGAAATATTTCCATATTTTATGCTGTACATGTATGCTAAGATATTGGTTCTGTGGAACTTTTCTCCTTGGGCTTCCACTGAAAATGGGCTTTCTCTCCTAGTCTTACTTTCCCGGTCACAAAAACAAATAAAGTAAATAAAATAAGTAAGAGATGCCAGCAACAACATGCTCACCAGTCCATAGAACATCAAAAGTAGATGGAAGGAATACCTCCAGCAGCTTCTGAATGAAGAATACCCCACATAAGCTGTACTGCCCCAGACAGAGCCTACAACGAAAGAGGAGCCCTAGAAGAAGTAAGAACAGCAACAAGGATAATGAAGACAGGGAAAGCAACAGGCTCAGATGAGGTCACATTGGACATAATCAGGATTTTTGGGTGGATTAAGGGAGAAATGGCTTTTGTGGGTACTCATAGCAGTATGGTGAGAAAGGCGTATCCGAGATCCTGCAGAATAAATATACTAGTGCCAGTACAGTAGAAAAAAAGGAACTTTCACAGCTGTAGGCAGTATAGAGGTATCAAACTCCTCTCACACTGCAGGAAAGTGCTGGAGAGAGTGATTGGTAAGTGAATATGCAGAGTAGTAGAAAGAAAGTAAGATGAGAGATGAGCAATTGAGATTCAGATCAAGATGCAGCACAACTGACCCAATATTTCCGGTGAGACACATAGCCGAGAACAAGCAAGAGATGAGGAAAGAGTCCAACTAGGCATTCCAAAACTCTGAGGAAGTCTGCAATGTCCAAGAAAACAAAGAACAAAAAGTCAGTTTGTCTGGAAGGCATGTAAAATACTTTAATGAACTGTAAGTAAAACAATAAAAGCAATAGAACCACAATAAAATGATGAGCACTTTCACTCCATATATAGGTGCTTCTTCAGATCTAAATAATCACACAGATTACCAGCATTTAAATAGTTCAAATCTAGCACCTCAAGTCACCTGACTTTAAAACTGGTTTTAAAGGGACATATTCATTTAGCCCCTTACCTGTTGTTGCCTGAAGCATCAATATCCATTTTATCTCAAGGTTTTCAGTATCAGTTCTAACATCACTCCCTCTGATATTTGATGAATAAATCTCAAGTACATGAAATTTAAATGTATGCATAGGTCCTTCCTTAGTTGCATGCTTACCCAGTGCATTCCTAGTATCACATTTATTCATACTATATATATGTTCTCTGATTCTGCCTCTGAAGCATCGATTCATTTTACCAACATAATAACTATTACATACATCACTGCATGCAAAATAAACAATATTTTGTGTACCACAGTCAGCATTGAAGTCTAAGTTATATTTCCAACCCATGACTGGATGTATAAAATGATCACTTATTGCTGATATAGTTACAAATATTGCACCGACCACATTTGAATGTCCCTTTCAGATCTATTCTAGGTTCAATATCTCCCGAAAGGGGTTTATAACATAGCATTCTGTTAACAGATTTAAAATTCTTATATGTAAATTCAGGTTCATTACCAATAATTTCTCTAAATTTAACTTTTGAGGTTAAGTATGTTCCAGTGTTTTCTAACAATATCACAAACGTGATGTACATTGTTGCAATAGTTCAAATGCAGCCTTACTGGATCAGCTCTATCTTTCTTATTAATCTGAGGGTCATTGGATTCACTACTAATAAATGGTTGTGCTCTCATCTGATGATAGGACAGCAGTTCATTCTGTATTTGATGAACCATAGACTCATGATAACCTCTCTGACAGAATTCTTTAGCCAGAGTATCAAAGGAAGAATACATATCACTATCCTTATTGTGCAAGCTCACATTTCTAAAGGATTGGCTTTTCATTACATTTCTTTTTAAATAACCTGGGATGCATACTTTGTGCATGTAACAAACTTTTCTTTTTACATATCTTCTTATAAATAGCTGTATCGATCCCATAGGCAGTTTTCTTAATGTATACATCTAAAAATCTATTCCTACTTGAGAGTACTTAAAAGTGAATCTCGGAAAATCAGTGATGTCATGTAAATAGTGAATAAAATCATGCAGAGATTCTATAGATCCTGCCCAAATTAAAAAAAAAGCATCATCCACAAACCTTGTGTAATGTAAAAGTGAGTGACAATACATATTCCTTTCATCAAAAATAAACTTAGATTCCCATTGTGCCAGCACCATGTTTTGCATAAGTATTAGTACACACGGTGCCCATTGCTACACCCACCATCTGAATGTAATATCTATCAACAAATACAAATGCATTGTAAGTAAGAATAATATCTAGAAAAAAACAAATCAAATATATGTGTTAGAGGCATAGATAGAATTGTTGCTAAGGAAATGTCTAACAAACTCAATATCTTCAATATTTAGAATAACAGTGAATAGAGAGTCTATATCCATAGTAACAAAAATATTCACCAGTATTATTATTCTCAGCCCACTGAAACAGCTTCTTCAGGAAATGCCCACTATCTCTAATGATAGTTTCAACTTTATCAACTACTGGACGTAGTTGTTTATCAACACAGATGGACAAGGGCTCAGTAACGCAGCCCCTCCCTGACACTATAGTTCGCATGGGGGGTTTATTATATGATTTATGAAGCTTTCAGAGCCCATATGTGGTCGGTATAACTGGATATTCGACCTTAAAATATTCAAAAAGCTATTTATCAATTACACCTTCCATCAATAAATCATAAATATATGAATATACAGTTCTAATAATTCCATCAATCTCAGATCTGTCACATTCAGAATAACTCAGAGTGTCATTCAGCATTTCTAGCATACAGTGTCCATAACAACAATTCCTCCCTATTTATCTGCTGGATGTATATATAAATCTTGATGCAAAATCAATTCATTGAGAGTCTTATACTGCACGTTATTCATATTAAAAAAGTTCTTCCTCATTACTCGATTATTAAAGAGATTATAAATCTCTTCTTCACATGTCATTGTCACTCATATTGCCATAAGTTAGCTTCAATGAAATATTATGAACGTACAGTTTAAAGTCCAACAAAACATCCTGTAAGCTTGACCCTCTGGCTGGTATGAAGGATAAACCAAAATTTAGTACCTCAATCTGTTCTGCTGTTAATGCTTGAGAAGAGATGTTTATAACTACATTTTTGGAACTTTCTGTCTCACTGCAGGCCCCAGCTCTAACTGACATTTTCATCCTGGTTGACTCCTGCTCCTCGACCGCCCTCTCATATTGTGCGTCACAGTTCCGATGGCTGCAGCTGTAAAAAAGGGCATTGATTGATTGTAGCTGCATGCTCATTATTCAGTGCAAAACCTGAAGCATTTAAAGTGCTATCATTCGCTTTCAAAGTGTCTTTCATGGTAAAATAATTTATAGCATTAATGGGATTACAGTCACGGTTAGTATCAGTATCTAAAACATCACAACTACTTCTGGAGATTGTTCGCTCACCTTCTATGGCATGTATCTGTTTGTCTGAAGAGATTGATGTAGAGACATTTGTTCATTCATAGCTCATAGTAGTCTGTCTTTGGCCAGAAGAAAATGCATCCTTCAGTGAAATCAAATATATCACGTTGCAATTTCCTCCATTTTACTTCAGTTACTCTCTTCTCATACATTCCTATATCAGATCATCTAATTTTTGAGTATAGGTTCTTAGGTTCATAGGTAGGTACTAGGCTATCTGCCCTAGGGCATTTATAAGCCTAGCCAGAGTGTGTCTGCTTTCGCCTCCCCATTGATTAATTAACTGATCCTGTCAAGTAGAGCCAATGAAGTGATCCCAGCGGTGTATTTTCTGTTACCCATCCACTGATCAAGGTTTCTCTTGAAGAGTGTAAATGAGGGGCTCTGCCTAATGTAGTTTGGACTTTTGTTCCAAAGCATGGGGAGTCTCTGTGACAGGAATCTATCCCTCCAGCATGTTCTATTTATTGTTGTGGTGAGGTTTAGCTCACTAGAGTGTGTGGCTCGCAGTGACTTGGATTTCTTTAGGTGGAGCATGTCCATCAGTTCTGAGTTGGACATGGCTTTGTAAGTCAGGCAGAGATCACCTCTGAGTAAACGATATGCCACTGAGTACAGACGGAGTTTTTTTCATTCGGGCTGCATAGGACATATGTTTGAGGCCAGTAATCCTCTTGGTGAGGTACTTTTGTGGTCTTTCCAGCTGTTGGAAGTGTCTTGTGAGGTACATCCCAAATGGGGCATTGTACTCTATGATGGGTCTGATGAGTGACAAGTAGAGGAGCAGTATAACCTCTTTATTTCTAGATGCAAATCCTTTAGTAATTAGATGGGCCACATAGAAGGATTTCCTAAGTACTTTGGCAATATGATTGTCAAAGGAGAGATTACTATCCACCTGGGTCCCCAGATCTCTTATTACCTCTTCTGTATTAGAGGGCTTCCACCTATGTGGTAATTTGTGGCTGTTTTGTTTTTCCCCAATGGGATGACTATGCATTTTTTGGAATTTAGCTTGAGGCCATGACTTTGAAACCAGGTGTCCATCTCAGTAAGGCCCTTTTGGAGGATGTCTGTGTCAGATGGAGATTCAATTATGGCTCCCAGTTTGCAAGTCATCAGCGAACTTGGTTAGCCATAGTCCTCCTGTGTTTGCCTGTACTTCTGAGAAGTATATGCCAAACAGTAGGGGTCCGAGGACTGAGCCTTGCGGGACACCACTTGTGACTGGTTTAGATTCGTACCTGGAGCCCGCTATTCTTACCGTGTGAGTTCTGTCTGTAAGCCAGTTGGCAACCCATCTCATGACGTAGGGGGTTATGTTCAGGCTGGTGAGGTTTTCTGTAATACCCAAGTGGGGAATGGTGTCGAAAGCCATGGCGAGGTCAAGGTAGGCTGTGTGAACCACCTTTCCCTCATCTATGGCCTTGGTGACTGTCTCAAAGAAGTCAGCCAGGTTTAGTAGGCATGATCTGCCCTTAACAAAGCCAAACTGGGTCAGGTCAAGTGCTTAGAGGTTCCCAATGTCTTAGTTAATGAGATCCATGATGATGCACTCCATAACCTTGCAGACCAGGCTAGTCAGGCTTATAGATAGTTACCAGGGTCAGTTGTGGCCCCTCCTTTGTGGGGTGGAATAACTGTTGGGGCATGTAGCCTGTGGAGAGGCTGAGGTTGAACAGCGTGTTTAGGTGGGGGTTTGTTCGCTCTGTAGTTCGTGCAAGACGCAGCCTAGGACACCATCTGGCCCCATTGAGGCTGTGTTATTGGCTTTTGAAAGGGCTGTTTTCACCTGTGCGTCTGTGATTTCCGGGACACTACACTTTTCCGGTATTGTTGTGGGCCCTTTTGGGGTTGGGGGGGGGGGGTGAAGTTTGCACTGAATCTATCTGCCAGGATGTTGGCAATATCAGTAAGTTCAGTATATTTTGTGCTATTTTGCACTTGTTCAGTGCATATCTGCGAGTTGCCACTTAGATTCTTAACATAGCTAAAGAAGGCTTTCTGAGTATCTTTTGAATCCTTGGCTATTTTTCTTCCAAAGTTAGCCTTGGATGATTTTATGAGGGATCTTAGTTTTTTACTGATACTGATCAGGGATGTCTTTCCTTCTTGGGATTTGCTTTTTTTCTGAACTAGTTTCCTCCTTTTATTGTATAGCCTGTTTATGGCAGGAGTCCACCAGACTGGTTTCCTTCTCTTAGAGGAGTGAGTCTTGGTTTTGCTAGGGATGGCACGATCCATGCATCCTTGTAGCTGCTCATAGAGTGCATTTGTAAAGGTTTCTGCATCTTGGGCAGCATTATCCTTTAGCGTGGGGGCTGTGAATCTTACCATCTCTGTCTTAAGTAAGGTGAAGTTTGCTTTAGAAAAGTTTTTTGCTGTGGTTTCCTTAGTTGGGGGTGGTGGTGGATCCCCTTTGAATGACACCAAAAGCTTAGCCATTTGTTGAAATTGGTAATTTTTTTCTTCATACTGAGGTATCATTCTTGGTGATGGCAGGATGCTACTCAGGGTCAGGGTCATACCAGCCTGGGCTACATGATCAGAGAGCTCTTCCATGTTTCTTTTCATGTAGTCCAGGGAGGTACATAGAGTCGGGCCTATCAGGATATTCAATTTCTCAATGTCACTAATAATTTCAGCTGACTGTGGTGGTGTTGCTGCTGTAGCGTTGTCGCCACACAGTAAGACGTTGTCCTGTTCGATTCTCAGCTAGAGCATCTTCTGTGTGGAGACATGCACGAATGGGCGTACCTTCATTGAAGGTTGTGCATCAGGGCTGGCAACTCGGCACGTAAAAATCTACCGCCAATCATTAGCGGACCAGAGTTCCGCTGTGGCGACCCCTAACCGGGAAAAGCCAAAAGACACACACACACTAATAATTTCAGCTGACAAAGAAGTTTCAGTAGGACCAAAACATTTTAATAACAATTGAATATGTTTAAAACCCATTTCTAAGTTCAGGTTCTGCCAATCCCTCAATAAATCGGGAAAGGCGTTTCCCATAGGTCGGCAACTTACTGATGCATAGTCCTCGTGGGATTACCTTGTGTGTTAAACAGGCTTCAAGGTGCAACCTCTGCCATTGAAGCCTCTTATATTTGTAGATGTTATTCTTGAGTGCTCTGAAAATGATTTTAAAACTGTTATAATCCATATCAGGTAGTTGGGCACATATAGGAGGACTAACATCAATATTTAGCAACGGATTCCCTTCCACAGTCAGAATAGGGTCCAGATGATGACCATCTGTAGAAACTCTGCTGCTCGCTGGAAAATAGTCCAGTTAAATATTTCCACCTTCCGCCATGCTCCATTCAGTATAAACCAAGAAGAAGCAAAACACTAAATGAATGAAGGAGCTACAGGCTGACTTAGCAAATTATATAAATGGAACCAAGTACAAAAAGTCAGCTTGTCCAGAAGGCATGTAAAATACTTTAATGAACTGTAAATAAAAGTTTAGCAGAACTGCACAAGTTCTGAGCATTCTTAATTCTACATAATGTCCCAGTACATCAATTGTGCAACAGTGCTACATTAGGGGCTTTTTGTGTAGGCATTTGTGAACAGTTATACGTCTAAGGCTCCTGGGATTTGGATATACTTGGCAGGGTTTTGACAGGTGGGATCTTGAGAAATATCCTCCAAAATCATGGCACTTTTATAGAACACAGACTGACAGCAATAGTACCATCTTGGAGAGCAGTGTGTACAAACACTGATTAGGCTTATGACAACAAGATTTAAAAAACTGTAGTAATAACTAGTGACAGCCAATGCCATTACCAGTTTCCCTTTGGCCCACCCTCTCACCTTTAAAAGTCTTTTTTTTCCCATTTTACAACTCCGTAGTTTGAGCAGACAGATAGGTCAGAGAGGTAATGCCGTATGATATACCATAGAGCTTTAGGCCACTCCAGATCCAGGTGTCATCTTTTCTTTATGAAGGAGTTAGCGGGTTTCTTGCCTCCAGTTCAGTATTTTCTGGACAATCAGGCCACTCAGATGGTACCTTTACCACAAGTAAAGATTAATAATCCAGGATTTTTCTATTTTTCAGAAAAGGAAAACCAGTGGAAGCCCACTCTGTATCTTTCAGGCTTGAACCAGTTTATAAAGATGAAGAAGCTTAAGCTGCTGACACTTCAGAACATTCCTTCTCCTTTTGATACTCTATGTTTACTTGTAAACTTTGAATAGGAAGTATGCCTCTCACCTTATTTGTCACCACAAAGCTTAAAGGCAGTACCCGAGATTCCTGGTATGGAACACCTATTGCCACTTTACTTGCCTGACTTTTCGTGTTTCATTCATTCTTGAATAAGCTTCATAATTAAGTACAGGATTGGGTGAGCTGGTGCCTATTGCAGCACTGAATGAGCACAAGGCATAGAAACTCAGTCAATGGAGTGCTAGCGCATTAGAGGCTGCTCGTATGCACATAGAAGTGCACGCACACATGCACACACACTCACACTGTCACACGAACTTACACTTAATGTTCACTTACAATTCAGAGGATTGTTAGATAACCTACAACACATTTTTCAGATGGGGAAGAAACTGGAGCATTTTGCAAAATTTCATGTGGACACATGTAGGACATGCAGACTCCTCATAGGGATCAAAGGACTCTGGACTGTGGGAATAATCCCCACAAGACATTCTAGGGTTTAGAGTTGTACACTTTTTCCAGGTTCCTAAAACACATGTAAGTTCATCCAATGTCTGTGCAAACTCAAAGAGTTGATGTACTATTAACTGGTCATACTTCTCCTGAATCAAAGGCTCCACTATTGGTCAAAGTCTGCTTTCTAGCACTTTGGCATATGTTTTCTTAGGGGAAACTGATTACTGTGGTCCATTTATAATTATAGCGCATCCTTCTGTCTGCCTTTTGAACAATGAAGACTAATACCCCAGTTTGCCAATCCAGAGGAGTTTTCCCAGCCTGCCACCTAACACCAAAAAAAGCATGTTAGTCTTGATACCACAAACAATGCCCAGAAACTTCACTGTTTCTGGACATAACTATTCCACTCCCACAGCTTAACCACAGTAGAACTGTCTAATTGCTGCACTGATGTCATGTCCTGAAATAGATCTACTTCCATCTATTTCTGCCACTTCCTCATCAGAGGAGGGCAGATCCACCAGACTCTAGACTCCCAGAAAGTCTTCCTTCTTCTCAATGTACACAGACAATCCTCTCCTCCTACCACCCAACACTACAACCTGCGAGAGATGCACTTACATAGCCAAACTGGAAGCAAAGCTCTGTCCGTCCAAGATTGTGCTAGACCGTCAAGAGGAGAAGGTTGATACCTGCATTACACCTCAAGCAACACATAGCCCTTCAAAACCCACACTCACACATAACAATACTAAACCCACATATGCGGAGGCCCTTAACATTAATCTGCCCAAGCAACAAGGATCTCCGAAGCCGAAATGCAAACAAACACCAGTCACAACCGAAGTGACACATAGCTCACAACACCAGTGTGCCACCCAACAACAGCCCCTAAGGCAAGACAATGTACCAAACACTTTAGTCATAGGTAACTCTATAGTCAGGTACACTGATGTCCCTCTCACCAGACTGAACAAGGAGAAGATTACAGTCAGCTGCCTGTCAGGTGCCAGGATCCGCCACATAATGCATGTACTCAAGTCACTCCACAACAAGTACAAATACAACTCTGTCATTGTCCATGCTGGAGTGAATGACTTGAGACGTACCTCCCTGGACTACATGAAAAGAGACATGGAAGAGCTCTTGGATCATGTGACCCAGGCAGGTATGACCCTAGCCCTGAGTAGCTTCCTGCCTTCGCCCAGAATGATACCACAGTATAAGGACAAAATGATTGACTTCAACAATTGGCTTAGCTTCTGGTGTCATTCAAAGGGGATCCAGTATTTGTCTGCCTAGGAAGACATGATCGACAAACCACAATGCTTTGCCAGAGATGGTCTGCACCTGTCACCCTTGGGATTCAGGTTACTGGCTAAAGTTCTTGCCACCCCTATAGTGCCTTTTTTAGGCAAGGTTCAAAGGATAAAACCACCACCGTAACCGATACAAACATGCAAAATCTGAAGGTAATGCTACTCAATGCTAGAAGTCTAAACCTCAAAATGCACTCTCTGGAGGCACTCCTAAAAATGGAGAACATCGATATCTCCAGAGAGCACCCCTGCAATACCAGGCTACAATTCTTACCACACTTTTCGGCCACAAAACCAAGACTGAAACACTAAAGGTGGAGGAGTGTCCATATTCACCAAGGATATTCACACCTCCAGGCTAGTTGCCCAACACAATGCATCTGAAATTCTCCTGGTGCAACTAACACTAGGTAAGACTGCAATCCAAATTGTAGCTTGCTACAAATCCCCCACCATGCCCCAAGATTCTCCCTACACCTTTCTAGACATACTGGAAAATATTAAGATACAACCAAACACCCTAATACTGGGTGATTTCAACTACCCTGCCATTAATTGGGAAAACTACTCGGGTATCAAATACTTTTCCCAACGGTTCTTGGAATTCATAAATTCCAACGCCCTGGATCAACTAATCCATTGTCCCACCAGGGGCTCCAATATCATAGACCTGATCATTACCAACATGCTCCACACCAGTGGTCACCACCTCATTGGTCAGGTCTGACCATAAGCAAATCACCTTTGACATCCACATCCCACCCCCACCCCCCAGTAAGGAAACCTCCTTAAAAAACTTCTCCAAATCCAACTTCATGCTACTGAAGTCAGAAGTGACAAACTTCACAACACCCACGCAGATGAGATCTGGAAGTTCGACTGCAGAATCCTACACTAAGGCACTGTACGAGCACATCCACTCGTGCATGAATCATGCCATCCCAATTAGAACCAAGATGCTCTTCTCCAAAAAAAGGAAGCCAATCTGGTGGTCCCCTGCTATAAACAAACTATACAACAGAAGGAAGAAACTGTTGCAGAAAAGAGGAAAATCCCAGGATGCAAAAAACTCCCTCACCAGCCTCAGTAAGAAGCTGAGATCCTCATAAAATCCTCAAAAGCTAGTTACGAAAATAAAATTGCCAAAGATTCCAAAGGCAACCACAAGGCATTCTATAGTTATGTCAAGAATCTAAATGGCAATGCTCAGATCTGCTCTGAGCTACAATAGAATGCCATTAAATATACTGATCCCAAGGATATTGCCAATATCCTGGTAGATTGATTTAGTGCCAGCTTCACTGCCCCTCACCCCCTAAAGGGCCCATCTCAATACCAAAAGATTGCCAAATTCTGATAATCACGGCCACACAGGTAGAAACCGCACTCTCCAAAGCTAAGAATACAGCATCCATGGGACCAGATGACATCCCAGGTTGTGTACTACAAGTGTCATGTTTAATCATAGCCTCACCTCAGGCTTCGTGCCCACTGAGTGGCGCATAGCTACAGTTATCCTGCTCCACAAGGGAGGATCCACCATGGATCCCGGGAACTACCGTCCCATCAGTCTGAGAAGCCTGATCTGCAAGGGCATGGAACACATTATCATGGAACTTATAAATAAATACATTGGCAACCTTCAAACACTGGACCCCACCCAGTTTGGGTTTGTGAAGGGCCAATCTTGTCTTCTGAATCTAATTGACTTCTTTGAATCAGTCTCCGGAGCTGTGGACGAGGGTAAGGTGGTCCACACAGCCTATCTGGACCTCACCAAGGCCTTTGACACCATCCCCTACTCTGGAATCATAGATAAACTTACTAAGCTGGGCATAAATCCCTACATCACTCGATGGGTTGCCAACTGGCTTACTGACAGAACCCAGATAGTAAAAGTAGCCGACTCCAAATCCAGCTCCAGACAAATGACAAATGGAGTACCTCAGTGTTCAGTCCTGGGACCACTCTTGTTTGGCATCTACTTCTCTGAAGTACAGGCCAACACTAAGGGACTCTGGCTAACAAAGTTTGCAGATGACTGCAGACTGGGAGCCATTATTGAATCCCCAAATGATGTGGATATTCTACAAAAGGGCCTTACAGAAACAGATGCCTGTTGCCAGAGCCATGGGCTCAAGCTTAATGCCAAGAAATGTATAGTTATCCCCTTTGGAAAAAAACATGTACCCATGAATTACCACATAGGTGGCAGGATGCTAAACATCGAAAGTGTGATGAGAGACTTAGGGACACAGGTAGACAGTGGTCTCACATTCAATAACCACATCGCCACAACATTCAGGAAATCCATCTATGTGGCACACCTCATCACTAAGGGTTTTCATCCAGAAAAAAGGAGGTCATTGTCCCATTGTACTCATCCCTCATTAGACCCATTATAGAGTATAATGCCCCGTTTGGTATGTACCTCACAAGACATCTGCAATAGCTGGAAAGGCCACAGAAATACCTCACTAAAAGAATCACAGGCCTAAAGCAGATGCCATATGCTGACCGTCTAAAAAAACTCCAGCTATACTCTGTGGCATATCGTCTACTCAGAGGCAATTTCTGCTTAACATACAAGGCCATGTCAAACCCTGAGCTGTTGGACATGCTCCACTTAAAGAAATCCCAATCTCTCAGAGCCACATGCTCCAGGAATCTAAATCTTGTCATCACAATGAACAAAACATGCTGGAGGGATAGGTTCCTGACCCAGAGACTCCCCATACTCTGGAATAGACTGCCCATACATGTCAAGCAGAGTGCCTCATTGGCCCTCTTCCAAAGGAACCTTGATGATTGGATGGGAGATAGGAAATTCACCCCGGGGATCATAATAGACAGGGGCCCAGAGAAGTAAATATTGTGGGAAGAAATATCCAGGGAATTGTTATGGCTAGGCTTGCATAGGCCCTAGGGCCGATAGCCTAGTACCAACCTATGAACCTATGTGAATGTTTCCTTATTTTTTTTTTTTTAGTATTATTTCTGCATTTTAGGCTGTTCATGGTCTTTTGCCAGTTTTCTACTCCCAGTTTCCCTTCAGTATGTGCATCAGTGGTTAACAGATTTTGCATGCAATCAAAATGCAAACTTCTTTTTTTGTTTGTTTTTTTGAATATGCCTTTTGGACCCTGAGCTCTTTCTGACTGTCATGCTCTTCATACCCCATTACCCATTTTCTTTACCCAAACGTAGCAGTATCCAGTGATATATATGGTACTGGAGCTGAGAGTTGAGGATCATGGGTTTCTCATTATGCAGGGAGTCACAAGTTCCTTCTGCTTTTAACCTCTCTTCTGTTGGCCAGCAGCTGGCTGGACACCTAAAGTGTTTAGATGCCCCTTGTCACATTCATGAGTGTTCCATTTGCTGGGGGTTTAATGATGTCACTAAATGACAATGAATAAAGGTCCTTCAAAAACAACACTGTGTGATGTTTCAGACATTGAAAGTATCTAATGTTACAAAAGCTGCAGTTGTTGGAAAAGGGCTGTCTTTCTCTTCAGCTAGTTCTTCTTAGCCACTTTCTTCTACATCTCACAAACCTTCAAAAAATAATTTCATACTTGCAGACAAGAGCAGTGAGGATTGTCCAAAGCCAACATGCTCCCATGCCTATCTACATAAATCAAATCTGCTGATATTAGTCCAACAGACATTGTTTTCAGCAGTATCTGTCTAGCTGAAGGTAGCCTACTTGGCACTGACAATGCCAGTATCTGCCTATATGGTGGTTTCTCTGATATCTACGTACCTAAGGTTGATAACCCAGATGGTGGTCTTTCTAACTTGAGATTGCTGGGCATCAATGATATGCGGTCAAATAGGCACTTGTTGCACAGACATCAGTCCTTCAGATGAAAGTGTATTTTTCTCCACTTCATTTCTTCCATACAAGGAGGAGCTCCTCTCCAGGAGGCAGATTTGACACGTCCAGACAGAGATGTGCAGACAGCAGTTTTTTTTTTTCATTTGCAATGCCCCCTTTGATATATCCAGGCCCCCTTGCCTCAGCAAACACCATAACTTTCTTTTTAAGGTTTTCCCAGCCACAAGTGGTTCCTCCTTCTGTTGCCCATGACTAACTTTTTGGGCTTCAGATATTTCTGCATCAGGATCTGCTGTGATGGAAATGTCCAGGAAAAGCCTTAAACACACAGGCATTTGGAGCCACCACAAGAAAAGACATACTTGCTGAAGAAAGGGTGTGCTCCTCTTCTTCAGCATCCTAGGATCCTGCATTTGATGATATCCTGAAATCCATGCAGGAGACAGCAGGATGGCCCATGGACTCTTTCTTCCCCTCCACCCCTGTGAAGGATTGAGAAAAGATGCAGAGCTATGGAAAAGTCCTCCAGGGTGGTCTCACCCTTGGTGAATACATTCCATGATATAGCCAGCTACAGCGTGGATCATCTTGAACTGCAGCCGCTAATCTCAGCAAGGTAGGCCAGGTGTTTTGGCTACCCAAACAGTGTTCACTATGAGCACAGAACCCATGTTAACTATTATTGTATTGTCAGTAACCCTGAAGAAGAATCCTGGTACTCATTCCCTAGCTATCCATCTCCAGATTGGGAGTCACTGTCTCTGAATAAACGTGGAAAATGTGTCTGCATTTAACATGCTATCTTTGAGGGCATTAAACCATTTTATGCATGTTCATAGGTTCATAGGTTCATACTAGGCTATCTGCCCTAGGGCATTTATAAGCCTAGCCAGAGTGTGTGTGGCTTTCACCACCCCTTAGGATGAGAATACTATACCCATTAGTTTGCTGTGCCTCTGTCCAGCAGTGATACAGAGATGATTCCCGGGGTAAACCTACGATCTCCCATCCACTCGTCAAGATTTCTCTTGAACAGAGTCAGTGAGGGGCTCTGCCTCACATGGACTGGGATTCTGTTCCATAGTGTAGGGAGTCTCTGGGTGATGAATCTGTCCCTCCAGCACGTCCTATTTATATCTGTGTTGAGGTTTAAGTCTCTTGCTCTCGTGGCTCTGGTAGATTTGGATTTTTTGAGGTGGAGCATGTCCATTAATTCCGGGTTGGACATGGCCTTGTATGTCAGGCACAGATCACCTCTGAGCAGATGGTATGCGACTGAATAGAGCTGGAGTTTCTTCAGTCGGGCATCGTATGACATATGTTTGAGCCCCTTTATCCTTTTGGTGAGGAACTTTTGGGGTCTTTCCAACTGCTGCAGGTGTCGGGTAAGGTACATTCCGAATGGGGCGTTGTACTCAATCATTGGTCTGATAAGTGAAGAATACAGGGGTACAATGACCTCTCCTGATCTGGATGTGAATCCCTTCATGATCAGGTGGGCAATGTAGAAGGTCTTCCTAACCACTTTGGCAATGTGAGTGTCAAAAGAGAGGTTACTGTCAACTTGGGTCCCCAGGTCCCCGATAACTTCTTCCGTGTTTAATGGATTACCACCTATGTGGTAATTAGGGGTTACCTTGTTTTTCCCAAAGGGTATGACTATACATTTTTTGGCATTTAGCTTAAGGCCATGGCTCTGGCACCAGTTATGCATTTCTATGAGACCTCTCTGGAGGATGTCTGTGTCTGATGGAGTGTCAATTATGGTGCCCAGTTTGCAGTCATCTGCAAATTTTGTCAGCCACAATCCCCCTATGTTTGCCTGCACTTCAGAAAAATAAATGCCGAACAAGAGGGGGCCCAGGACTGAGCCCTGTGGGACACTGCTCGTGACTGGCTTAGAGTCTGACATGGCACCAGCAACTCTAACCCTTTGTGTTCTGTCCTTGAGCCAGTTTGCAACCCATCTTGTGACATATGGGTTTACATCTAAGCTGGTGAGCTTTTCTATGATGCCCGAGTGGGGTATTGTGTCGAATGCTTTTGCTAGGTCAAGGTAGGCTGTGTGAACTGCCTTAACCTCATCAATGGCCTTAGTGACTGTTTCGAAAAAGTTGACCAAGTTCAAGATTGCGGATCTGCCCTTGACAAAGCCAAATTGGGTAGGATCCAGTGTCTGTAGGTCCCCAATGTCTTTATTTATGAGTTCCATTATGATCCTCTCCATAGCTTTGCAGACAAGGCTCGTCAAGCTTATGGGGCGGTAATTTCCGGGGTCCGTAGAAGCACTGCCTTTGTGGAGTGGGACCACAGTTGCCGTACGCCATTCTTTGGGTACGTATCCTGTAGTAAGGCTAAGATTAAACAGCAGCCTTATGTGTGGGTTTAGTTCCTCATTGAGTTCGTGTAGCACACAGCTGGGGACACCGTCCGGTCCCATTGATGCTGTGTTTTTTGCTTTAGAGAGAGCAGCTCTCACCTGGGCATCTGAGATGTTTGGGAGGCTAGACTCTGGTGGGATAGATATTTCTCCTTTTGAGGGGGAGGGAGGGGAGAAATTTGCACTGAACCTGTTTGCCAGTATGTTGGCAATGTCTGTGGGTTCAGTGATTTTTTTATCATTTTGGACTAATTCTGAGCATATCTGGGAGTTTCCACCCAGGTTTCTAACATAGCTAAAGAAGGCCTTATGACTGTCTTTTGTGTCATTAGTGATTTTTCTCTCAAAGTTGGCCTTGGATGATTTTATGAGTGATCGTAGTTTTTTGCTAGTATTGATCAGAGATGCCTTCCCTTTTAGGGATTTGCTCTGTCATGCAGTAGCTTTCTCCTCTTGTTGTAGAGTTTGTTTATGGCTGGGGTCCACCAGACCGGGCGCCTGCCTTTGGTGGAAAGGGTCTTGATTTTATTAGGGACTGCTTGATCCATACATTCCTGGAGGTGCTCGTAGAAGGCATTTGTAAGGGTTTCAGCAGCGTGGGTTGTGGTTTCCACTGGCTCGGGGGCCTTGAAGGATACCACTCCAGTCTTAAGAAGTGTGAAGTTTGCTTTTGAGAAGTTCTTCACTGTGGTCTTTTTTGCTGGGGTTGGGGGTGGGATGTGGATCTCCAGTGAGATTAATTTATGGTCTGATCTCACCAATGAGGGATATACTTCCGGTGTGGAGCATTTTGTCCCCATGTTTGTGATGATCAGATCTAGTATATTTTCTCCTCTTGTGGGAATGGTGACTAGTTGTTCCATAGCATTTGAGTTTATGAACTCCAGGAACCTTTGGGCTAGGGTGTTGGGGCTTGAGTAATGTTCCCAGTCTATGTTTGGGTAGTTGAAGTCACCCAATATGATGGTGTTTGGAGAGACATTCATACTCTCCAGTGTCTTCAGGAAGGCTGTGTGGGTTTCGTGAGTTTGAGAAGGTAGTCTGTAGCATGTTACAAACTGTAGGGCAGTTTTACCTATGGTTAATTGCACCTGGATGGTCTCCGATGCTTCGTGCATTGCCACTAACCTGGAGGTGTGGGTATCCTTTATGAATATGGATACTCCCCCTCCTTTTGTGGTTCGGTCCGGATTTTGGGGCAGGAACGCATGATATGAGGTATAACCTGATAGTGCTGGGGTGCTCTCAGGAGCCTTGAACCAGGTTTCAGTCACAGCACAGACATAGATGTTCTCCATACTGAGGAGGGCTTCGAGGGCGTGCATCTTGAGGTTTAGACTTCTGGCATTGAGCAGTATTACCCTTAGTTTTTCTCCATTTTTGTTTTCTAGGGCGGTAGGTTTATCATTTGAGCCTTGCCTAAAAAAGGCACTATGGGGGTGGCAAGAGCCTTTGCCAATATCCGGAAGCCCAGGGGTGACAGGTGTAAGCCGTCCCTTGCGAAGCAGCGTGGCTTGTCAAGCATGTCATCCCAGGCAGACAGACATTGGATCCCCTTAGTATGACACCAGTAATTAAACCAATTATTAAAGCTGATCATTTTGTCTCTGTATTGTGGCACCATTCTTGGTGAGGGTAGGATACTGCTCAGGGTCAGGGTCATACCGGCCTGGGCTACATAATCTGAGAGCTCCTCTATGTCTCTTTTCATGTAGTCCAGGGAGGTACGTCTCAGGTCGTTCACACCGGCATGCGCAATGACTGAGTCATACTTGTACTTGCTGTGGAGTGACCTGAGTGCTTGTGTTATGTGGCGGATTCTAGCGCCTGACAGGCAGCTTACTGTGATCTTTTCCTTGTTCAGTCTGGTGAGTGGGACATCAGTGTGTCTGACTATGGAGTCACCTATAACAAGTGTGTCTGGCATTGTGTTTGGCCTTAAGGGCTGTGACTGTTTAGCACACTGACTTTGAGAACTATGTGTTGCATGTCTTATGTCTTGAGGTGGCAGTTGCTTGGGTGTCTGCTTTGAAGGCCTCTGTAGTTTTGGTAGATTTTTGATCAGTGCCTCCGAGTATGTCTTTGTATGTTTATGTGTTTGTTTTGCAGTTGTGATAGTTCTATGTGAAACTGGGTTTGTGGTGTTTTGTCAGTAAGCTTCTATGTGAGATATGGCATTCTGTGGAAGAGATGTCTGACAGTGACATTAAGGAGAGACTTAAGAAGCAGGCCTACATACTTGGCATTATGGCCCTCCTTACACATAGGCAAACTAGGCAGCTTCCTAGGGAGCTGTTTTGCTAAGGGCACCTTTCCAGTATTTCTTTAAAAAAATAAATAAATAAGTAAATGGCATGCAGCACTCTTGTTCAAAGAAGTAACAGCAGTGGCACCCTATGGGGGAAGTGTTTAAACTTAGCCATTTTATTTTGTTGGCCTCCTGCTCCATACTGCACACAATCTACTTGACAGTAAGTCATGCAAATCATGGGCAGGACAGAGCAGAAAGTCAACCAATTTGAAAGTGTAGGGAATATCTGTGGTGTGAAATGAAAGCTGTCTTTTTGGTGGTAACATATCTTTTTTTTTAAATGCTGTTATTGTCAGGAAACCAGAGATTATGGATGGCTGGTAGCCATTGTTCTCAACTGTCCCTGATTTTGCCTCATATGCTTGTCCTGTCCCTTGTACATTTTTTGTATTATTTCTTGGTAAACCAGTGAAGATTACTGTCAGTTACAAATGCCTAATGAGAGCTGAGTAAAGACACAATCCCTTTGTTTATAAGCTGCACAGTATAGAAGGGCTTTCTTACAGTAATGGACACATGTTGGTCAAAAGTTTGGTCACTGTTCACCTAAGTTCATAAATCCCAAACAACTGGGTCAACTCTCAAGGGTGTATTGTTAATGTGGTAGTTCCCTGGGATAGATGACTTTCCAAAGGATAGGGTAGTGCATTTTTGGCATTTAGTTTCAGTCCCTGATTTTGGTACCAGCTCTTCATTTGTGATAAACATTCCTGTAGGACGGCAAAAAAATCTGGGGATTCAATGACTGCTCCTATCTTGCAGTCACCTGCAGACTTAGTCAGTCTGAACCTTTTGATATTTGGTTTTACTTCAAAAAAGTAGATGCCAAACAGGAGAGGTCCCACCACAGAACCCTGGGGGGACTCCACTGGTAACTGGTCTCTTTGTGGAGGTAACTTCCTCTATTTTGATTTCCTGCATCTTATGTATGAGCCAGTTGGCAATCCAGCAGGTGAAATACAGTTTTATTGCCAGTTTATTTAGCTTTTCTATTACGCCTGATTGGGGAATTATGTCAAAGGCTTTGGTCGGGCTGAGGTATGTGATGTGTACCATTTTGCCTTTATCCATTGCTTTGATGACCTTTTCAAAATAATTTAGCTCTTTAAGCATGAACCTCACTTGATGTATCCAAACTGAGTTGGTCCAGTGTTTGAAGGTTCCCTATGTCCTAATGTTAATTGGGTCTAGTGGGGATTTTGAGCTTGTCAGTGTATCACTGTGAAATAGGGAGTTTGTCTTAAAGAAATTTCTAAAGGTACCTTGGGTGGAAGAGATCTCTGGTTTCACTTTTATTTTGAAAGAGACTGCTTTCTGGTCAGACCTAACAAGTGCTGACAATACACAAGGGATGGTGCCAGATGCTCCTATATTAGTAAAGAAACAATCCAAGATGTTATTCCTCTAGTAGGTACTCTGACTAATTGTTCCAGGACATTTGTATTGATGATGTCCATGAACCTCTGTGTTTGTCTGCATTTGGGGTTTAGGTGAGCTATGATGGTTATGTGCATTGTGATGGCCTGGACGAGTGTGATGTATGGTACACTGCTGACTATTCTAGTGTCTGACTTTACTGTGTGCATGAATGGGATTTTTGCCTCCAAGGATATTAAATATGTACATCTCTCACTCACTGTGTTATGCAGTTTGAGTAATAGATCTCAATCAGGCTGACCATTGAACTTGTGGGGAAATACTGGTTCATGATACTGACATGAATAACTGTAGGGACAGGAGTAACTGCAACTGCTTGGAGTTGGGTTTTAGAATAATATGGGGTTGGATTTGATACTGAATACTTAAATTTCAATACAAAACAACTAACCTGGAACCTTCGTCTGGCGTCAGCAAGAACCAGTAAACTAATTATGGTAAAAAACCTCACTAGTATAATACTAAAATCAGTACAAGTCATATCAGTACACTCAATATGAAGCAATTTTATCTAAGATCTTTTAGCCTGGTGAATAGTTTAAGGGGACAGGCTTTGCAAAATGATACTCGTGCTTAATGTCAGCAGCTAATGAACGGGGAGAGGGATGGAATTATGTTGTCAAATTATCAGAAGGGACAGGTACCAACAGATATATTTGGTTAAGTACACAACTACAACAAGGTAGGTGGGAGGAAAAAAAAACAATTAGACCCTTAGCTCTGAGATGACTGGTCTGGAAGTGCCCCAATACAAAGACAAGTCCTGAACAAGACTGGCATACACTCAGTATACAAGAATGAAACTAGGCCTTAACTCCAAATGTTAGACCACTTAGCAAAATGCAGTGCAACTATGTACTGGAATTACTAATACAGGCTTAAAGACCTTAGCTAAAGCATTTATAGACTGTTAAAAGTAATTTAAAATCAGATCAAGAAATGAGAACACTTCTCTTTCTTTCTTTCTCTGTGTAATCAAAATTATGTTATGAAAACACACAAGACATCTGCAACAACTGGAAAGGCCAGAGAAATACCTCACTAAAAGAATCACAGGCCTAAAGCAGATGCCCTATGCTGACCATCTAAGAAAACTCCAGCTATACTCTGTCGCATATCGCCTACTCAGTGGCGATCTCTGCTTAACATACAAGGCCATGTCAAACTCAGTACTGTTGGACATGCTACACTTAAAGAAATCCCAATCCCTCAGAGCCACATGCTCCAGGGATCTAAACCTGGTCATCACAATGAACAAAACATACTGGAGGGATAGGTTCCTGACCCAAAGACTCCCCATACTCTGGAACAGACTGCCCATACATGTCAAGGTGAGCGCCTCTTTGGCCCTCTTCAGAAGGAACCTTGATGATTGGATGGGAGATAGCAAATTCACCCCGGAGATCATGTCAGTCACCCTGCTAGACAGGGGACCAGGGAAGTAAATATTCTGGGGAAGAAGTAGCCAGGGAATTGTTATGGCTAGGCTTGTATAGGCCCTAGGGCCAATAGCCTAGTACCAACCTATGAACCTAAAAAAACAAAGTCATGAGCTGCTATGTTTGTTAAAATGTGTAGTATTACTTAACAAGTTAGTATGTGAAACAAATGTCAAAAAGTTAAGAGCACCAAAATAGGATTGTAAGCATCTGCATTAATTCCCCATCGGGTCCCATTATTTCCTTCCCATCATAACATGTGATCCAGAATTGCTTCCTGGAGGCTAACTTTACAAATCACACTATCTACAGTACCTGTTTTGTGAAATGTTGGCTGACCCGCTCGGTCCTTGGATACAATGGCTGCAGGACTTGAAGCAAAGTATATGTATGTAGGATGACTCTAAAACAGAATAAGCTCAAAATTGAGAAGGTAGAGTGTCAGAATGGTATTGTCAGTGGCTGGGTGTAGCTCCTTTGGGACATATTTTTTGTCTCAGACTTAAAAAAATGCAATCTAAACTTTTCTTGCATGAATAATACTGCATTCAAGAATATGCATTATAACTACTTTTAAAGCAGTTAGTTGATTAATCTGGCTGTCTTGAGAAATTATGACAAGAACAAAAAAAGAAAGAAAAAGAAAACACTCATGATGCCTACAGACTGTTTCACATTGCAGGTCACTTCTACTCTTCCTTTTTTGCTGCTCCCCCTCCCCCATTCACCCTGTATGTTCTCTGACATATCTCTTCCCATTGCCATATCGTATTCCCTTACACGGAGCCTCACTCTTCAGAGAAACTGTTTCCTGTAGCACTACATCCTGCTTCTGTCCCCCTTCCTGTGATAACATAACTCAGTATATCTCTCTAGACATGCCCCTTACCAGTCTTAGGCAGCTCCTACTCGCCATCCTGAATTCAGCTGAGTTAGAGTAACTCTTGAAACACTGGAGGTATTAAAGAACATTGCTCCTAATGCCAGTCTTCTTTCTCTCCTGCAGGACTTGAGTAGGACCTTTCTAAAGCTCTCTACACAATGGGCTATTAATCTCTGTAAAAAACATTGTCTTCCACTGTTTCATGTTCACATACTTTATGCAGATAAGAGGTGCAGTAAAACTGACTGTACTGTAGAAGGTAACAGCACATGCAGTGCTAGGACGTGCCTTTCTTCATAAGTACACATGAATGCATTTAAACATTTATGAATGCAGGCATGCATGCTGTTTTCTACAGGTCACAAACTCACCTCACAGCCAATTACATTTTTATTACATTTCAGCCCAATCTCATGTGGAGACACCAAGTCCTGAAAAAAGACAGCTGCAAAGCCTGAATACTGTATGTGACCACTGTCTAATCCCCACCCCCACCCTATGTACAGAAGTAAAGCATAATGATACCTCTAGCCTAGACTGAACGTGGGAATCAGTAGAACTAGAAAGGTGGGGCCTGACAAGTGTTCATTAAATGTCTGTGAGAAGTCTGTAAATCTTTTCACATAAGACATGTGCGATTAAAGTGTGGCAACTTGTTTCATAGTTCAGTTTGTTTGCGTCTTTCGGCTTTTCCCGGTTAGGGGTCACCACAGCGGAACTCCGGTCCGCTAATGATTGGCAGTAGATTTTTACGTGCCGAGTTGCCCAGCCCTGACACACAACCTTCAACGAAGGTATGCCCATTCACGCATTTCTCCACACAGAAGACGCTTTAGCTGAGAATCGAACGGGACAACGTCTTCCTGTGAGGCGACAATGCTACCGCAGCACCACCACTGCAGTTTTCCCAGTCTGGATGACTACTACCTTGTCATTTTGATTCAGGATAATCTTCTTCTTCTTCTTCAAAAAATACTTTTTGGTCAAACTATTCTCCTCTCTAGGAGTTGCAGCAAATCTTGAGAAGTCTCATTTCTTCCCACTTCAAATATTGAGCCTTACTTGGTGTTCACTAGACACTGCGGTATGAGGTACATTTTTTTGCCCCATAACAGAATCCTCTACCTCCATCAAGAAGTATCTGTCACATTGTCCATACAGACAGTTCCTGTGGAAGTAGATATCAAAGCCATTGTTCTGGTAGCAGCTTCAGATTGTATAGACCCTTATGCTAGGTTCCATTTGAAAGTCTGACTGTCAAGTTTAGTCTTGTAAAGGTTTCAATTTTCTTTGTCATTCCATTGGAATATGCAGGATATGGAGGTTAAATCAGCTTGGGGGTTGGTTCTGGCAAATCTGCTAATAAGGAACAGTATCCATTAGGTCAGCACGACTAAGACAGAATATGTGTGTGTGAATGAGAGGGAGGATAGAGGAATGGTGAGGATGCAGGGAGTAGAGTTGGCGAAGGTGGATGAGTTTAAATACATGGGATCAACAGTTCAGAGTAATGGTGAGTTTGGAAGAGAGGTGAAGAAGAGAGTACAAGCAGGGTGGAATGGGTGGAGAAGAGTGTCAGGAGTGATTAGTGACAGATGAGTACCAGTAAGAGTGAAAGGGAAGGTCTACAAGAGGGTAGTGAGACCAGCTATGTTGTATGGGTTGGAGATGGTGGCATTGACAAAAAGGCAGTAGTCGGAGCTGGAAGTGGCAGAGTTAAAGATGTTAAGATTTGCACTGGGTGTGACAAGAATCGACAGGATTAGGAATCAGTATATTAGAGGGTCAGCTCAGGTTGGAAGGTTTGGAGACAAAGTCAGAGAGGCGAGATTGGGTTGGTTTGGATATGTGTTGAGGAGGGATGCTGGGTATATTGGGAAAAGGATGCTAAGGATGAAGCTGCCAAGTAAGAGGAAAAGAGGAAGGCCTACGATAAGGTTTATGGATGTGGTAAGAGAGGACATGCAGGTGGTTGGTGTGACAGAGCAATATACAGAGGACAGGAAGAAATGGAAACAGATGATCCGCTGTGGCGACCCATAACGGGAACAGCCGAAAGAGAAGAAGAAGATCCATTTTCAGACTGTGTAGTCTCATGTTACTGCAAATGTCTCTATCCTGGGGTGGGTGGATTTCATGACCAGATAGTCCAGGGGACTTTCATACCCCAGAAAACTTATTTGCACATCAGCATGTTGAATTTAAGGACAGGGCTTCTATTCCTTGTGGTCTTTCAGGACTTTCTTTTAAGGGGAGTCCTTTCTATTTTGTCCATAGTCTGGTATGTCAACAAAAATGTCAGACTGCGCTCTTACCTATTATGTCAGAAGTGGTTAAGAAAGTGTGACAGGGAGTTATCCAGTCCCAGGCTCTCTTGGTGGTGATGCACATTTCTGGGAGGTAAATGTGCTGTCAGATAGATTGAGCTCATGTATCGTTAGTCCTCACAAGTGGTCTCCCAGTTAGAGGTGGCCAGGGCAATCTACTGCCTGTAGAGATTCCCAGTATCTAACTTTTTTACTTCTGTATCCTCTAGGTTGTTACTGAATTAACAGTAAAAGGTTGGTAAAACAAGATGCCACACCAGTGTGAATTTCCTGTGCATAATCAAGTGCCTCAAATTCTCCTCACTAATTTTGATTCCAAAAGATTGTGTGGAAGGAAGTCGAGCTCAGCCTTGGCCAAGCAGACTCCATTATACTTCCACAGACATAGTTTCTTCCTCCTCCTCTTCTTCTCCTTCCCTTCCACAAACCTCTGTGGGTTTGGCCTTTCAAGTGGCTTACTTTGAATTGCTTGACATGGAATTGATGGTTTTGCTGTTTGTTAAAGCATGTTGGCTCAAGGTGTGGTTTACATGTTGAGTTTTTGCTTTTAACTTACTGTAACCATGTAATAAAACATGTAATGTATATGTTATTTCAGATCCTAGATTGACAGATTGTGAACAAAGAGAAAACATTTTTTGTTTTGTTTTGTTTTCATTTTATGAATGATCACTTTTTCTCTGAGTTGGAGCAACCCCAGAGTGAGAATACTTAAGTAAACGGTCATGCTGTTTAAAGGGGCTGGTTCCCCATCCCATATAGCTTATTTCAATTGTTAATTGATATTTGTGTGGATACCCATGTTCCTCAATGGGTTTAGTATTGAAATGTACAAGCAACTGTTTTTAAAGATTTTACTTAATTAAAAAAATCCCAAGTACTAAAGGTGCATCAAACAAGAACAAAAAATGAGAAGAGAATGTATGCACCACCAAGCTGAAACGCTGTATTGTAATAATCTCCACAAATAACAGCGTGTTAGGCGTATGTACGTATTTCTTGAAACAAATTATAGATTCCAAGATCTTTCAGAAATATAGTGAAACAGGAAGTCTGTTTAGCAATTAAGTCAGCACTTACTTCATAGAGTTCTCATCAGCTGTGCTAACTTACTTTCACTCTTAAGTTGTAGTCTTGGTTAGTAGTTCACTCTTAAGTTGTAGTCTTGGTTAGTAGTTCACTCTTAAGTTGTAGTCTTGGTTAGCAGTTCACTCTTAAGTTGTAGTCTTGGTTAGTAGTTCACTCTTAAGTTGTAGTCTTGGTTAGTACTTCCCTTAAAAACTTCAGGATTGATGCCAAGTTAGCAAATGCTTTCAAACTGTAAACTGAAGCCCTTTTTCATTAGTCCACGTTCATAGGTTCGTACTAGGCTATCTGCCCTAGGGCATTTATAAGCCTAGCCAGAGTGTGTGTGGCTTTCACCACCCCTTAGGATGAGAATACTACGCCCTTTTAGGGTTTAGTTTACTGTGCCTCTGTCTAGTATTGACACAGAGATGACCCCCGGGGTAAACCTACAATCTCCCATCCACTCGTCAAGATTTCTCTTGAATAGAGTTAGTGAGGGGCTCTGCCTAACATGGATTGGGATTCTGTTCCAGAGTGTAGGGAGCCTCTGGGTTATGAATCTGTCCCTCCAGCACGTCCTATTTATTTCTGTGTTGAGGTTTAAGTCTCTTGCTCTCGTGGCTCTGGTGGATTTGGATTTACTGAGGTGGAGCATGTCCATTAATTCCGGATTGGACATGGCCTTGTACGTCAGGCACAGATCACCTCTGAGTAGGCGGTATGCAACTGAATAGAGCTGGAGTTTTTTCAGTTGGGCAGCATATGACATATGTTTAAGACCCTTTATCCTCTTGGTGAGGAACTTTTGGGGTTTTTCCAACTGCTGCAGGTGTCGGGTAAGATACATCCCAAATGGGGCATTGTACTCGATCATTGGCCTGATAAGAGAAGAGTACAGGGGCACAATGACCTCTCTTGATCTAGATGTGAAACCCTTCATGATAAGGTGGGCAATATAGAAGGTCTTCCTAACCACTTTGGCAATGTGAGTGTCAAATGAGAGGTTACTGTCAACCTGGGTCCCAAGGTCCCTGATTACCTCTTCCGTACTTAATGGATTACCACCTATGTGGTAATTTGTGGGTACCTTGTTTTTCCCAAAGGGTATGACTATACATTTTTGGCGTTCAGCTTAAGGCCATGGCTCTGGCACCAATTATCCGTTTCTATGAGGCCTCTCTGAAGGATGTTTGTGTCCGCTGGAGTATCAATTATGGCGCCCAGTTTGCAGTCATCTGCGAACTTTGTCAGCCACAATCCTCCTATGTTTGCCTGTACCTCAGAAAAATAAATGCCGAACAAGAGGGGTCCCAGGACTGAGCCCTGTGGGACACCGCTTGTGACTGGCTTAGAGTCTGACATAGCTCCAGCAACTCTGACCCTGTGGGTTCTGTCCTTGAGCCAGTTTGCAACCCATCTTGTGACATATGGGTTTACATTTAAGCTGGTGAGTTTGTCTATGATGCCCGAGTGGGGTATTGTGTCAAAGGCTTTTGCAAGGTCAAGGTAGGCTGTGTGAACTGCCTTACCCTCATCAATGGCCTTAGTGACTGTTTCAAAAAAGTCGATCAAGTTCAAAGGCAGGATCTGCCTTTGACAAAGCCAAATTGGGTAGGATCCAATGTCTGTAGGTCCCCAATGTCTTTGTTTATGAGTTCCATAATGATCCTCTCCATAGCTTTGCAGACCAGGCTCGTCAAGCTTATGGGACAGTAATTTCCAGGGTCCGTAGAAGCACCGCCTTTGTGAAGTGGTACCACTGTCGCCGTACGCCACTCTTTGGGTACGTATCCTGTAGTAAGGCTAAGATTAAACAGCAGCCTTATGTGTGGGTTTAGTTCCTCTTGGAGTTCATGTAGCACACAGCCCGGGACACCGTTCGGTCCCATTGATGCTGTGTTTTTAGCTTTATAGAGGGCGGCTCTCACCTGGGCATCTGATATGTTAGGGAGGCTACACTCTGCTGGGATAGTTATTTCTCCTTTTGGGGGGGAGGGGGAGGAGAAATTTGCACTGAACCTGTCTGCCAGAATGTTGGCAATGTCAGTGGGTTCAGTGTATTTTGTATCATTTTGGACTAACTCTGAGCATATCTGGGAGTTTCCACCCAGGTTTCTAACATAGCTAAAGAAGGCCTTGTGATTGTCTTTTGTGATTTTTCTCTCAAAGTTGGCCTTGGATGATTTTATGAGTGATCGTAGTTTTTTGCTAGTACTGATCAGAGATGCCTTCCCTTTTAGGGATTTTGCTCTGTCATGTAGTAGCTTCCTCCTCCTGTTGTAGAGTTTGTTTATGGCTGGGGTCCACCAGACTGGGCGCCTGCCTTTGGGGGAATGGGTCTTGGTTTTATTTGGGATTGCATGATCCATGCATTCTTGAAGGTGCCCGTAGAAGGCATTTGCAAAGGATTCAGCAGTGTGGGTTGTGGTTTCCACTGGCCCAGGGGCCTTGAAGGATACCACTTCAGTCTTAAGAAGTGTGAAGTTGGCTTTTGAGAAGTTCTTCACTGTGGGCTTTTGTGCAGGGGGTGGGGGTGGGATGTGGATTTCCAGTGAGATTAATTTATGGTCTGATCTTACCAAAGAGGGATATACTTCCGGTGTGGAGCATTTTGTCCCCATGTTTGTGATGATCAGGTCTAGTATATTGTCTCCTCTTGTGGGAATGGTGACCAGTTGTTCCATTGCATTTGAGTTTATGAATTCTAGGAACCTTTGGGCTAGGGTGTTGGGGCTTGAGTAATGTTCCCAGTCTATGTTTGGGTAGTTGAAGCCTCCCAATATGATGGTATTTGGAGAGACATTCATACTCTCTAGTGTCTTCAGGAAGGCTGTGTGGGATTCCTGAGTTTGAGAGGGTGGTCTGTAGCATGCTACAAACTGTAAGGCAGTTTTGCCTATGGTTAGTTGCACCTGGATGGTCTCCGATGCTTCGTGCGTTGCCACTAACCTGGAGGTGTGGGTATCTTTGATGAATATGGATACTCCCCCTCCTTTTGTGGTTCGGTTCAAGTTTTGGGGCCGGAAAGCATGATATGAGGTAAAACCTGATAGTGCTGGGGTGCTCTCAGGAGCCTTGAACCAGGTTTCAGTCACTGCACAGACATCGATGTTCTCCATACTGAGAAGGGCTTCGAGGGTGTGCATCTTGAGGTTTAGACTTCTGGCATTGAGCAGCATTACCCTTAGTTTTTTTTCCACTAGTATTTTCTAGGGAGGTAGGTTTGTCCTTTGAGCCTTGCCTAAAAAAGGCACTATGGGGGTGGCAAGAGCCTTGGCCAATATCCGGAAGCCCAGGGGTGACAGTTGCAAGCCGTCCCTTGCGAAGCAGCAAGGCTTGTCAAGCATGTCATCCCAAGCAGACAGACATTGGATCCCCTTAGAATGACACCATTAATTAAGCTAATTGTTAAAACTGATCATTTTGTCTTTGTACTGTGGCATCATTCTTGGTGAGGGTAAGATGCTGCTCAGGGTCAGGGTCATACCGGCCTGGGCTACATAATCAGAGAGCTCCTCTATGTCTCTTTTCATGTAGTCCAGGGAGGTACGTCTCAGGTCGTTCACACCGGCATGTACAATGACTGAGTCATATTTGTACTTGCTGTGGAGTGACCTGAGTGCTTGTGTTATGTGGCGGATTCTAGCACCCGACAGGCAGCTTACTGTGACCCTCTCCTTGTTCAGTCTGGTGAACGGTACGTCAGTGTGTCTGACTATGGAGTCACCTATTACAAGTGTGTCTGGCATGTTGTTTGGCCTTAAGGGCTGTGACTGTTTAGCACACTGACTTTGTGAACTATGTGTTGCATGTGCTATGTCTTGAGGTGGCGGTTGCTTGGGTGTCTGCTTTGGAGGCCTCTGTTGTTTTGGTAGATTTTTAATCAGCACCTCCGAGTATGTTTTTGTGTGTTTATGTGTTTGGTTTGCAGTTGTGATAGTTCTATGTGAGACTGGGTTTGTGGTGTGCGTGGTTACCTTCTCCTCCTGACTGGTCTTGCCAGTACTGAATTGAGGGAGCTCAGCCTCCAGTTTGGCTATATAGTTGCATCTCTCGCATATATTTGTATTTGTTGGGAGGAGGAGAGGGTTGTCTGTGTACATGAGGCAATTGTAACATTGCCTCAAGATTCCCAGATTCACCAGCTGAACAGGAGAGGACGCTAGCAACTGACCCTTCGACATGCTAGAAATAGTGAAAATGATTGCTGTGTAACTGAGTCAGAAAGGACCTATAGGGAAATGGGTACTCAAGGGAATTTAGGTGAATGAAGTACTTTCTTTTGTTTAAGGGTGCTTTACTTGTATAAAGAAATGCTTTAGGAGCAAGTGCTGAGCTTTTCAGATAGAGTATAGACTATATAGATTGCAAGTAGAACAGTTCTAAGGGAAAAATTGAAGAGCAGACTTTACGGAGCCAGAAATAGTTTAAACTTTTTTAACCGGCGCTGCCCGATGCTGCTCTATGAGCAACTTTGCGCTAAAACACGCTAAAGCGCGCAAAAGTGGGCTTTATAGCAGGGGGTTGAAAAGAGCCAGGAATTGACCCAAAATGGCCAATAAACTACAAGTTGCTCTGCTGGAACCAATCCTCTAGGGACAAATAGGTTGCTCAGTGCTCCCCACTCCCACTGGTGAACAAAGAAGCTTCCTCTTATCCAAATAAGGGTATGGATAGCACAGGAACCAAGACAAAGCCCAGAGATCAGCAAAATCTGAAGACTGGACTATTCTAGTTCAGAAAAGCGGGAAAACAAGGATTTTTTTTTGTTTGTTTTTTTTTCACAGAGAAGGGAGAAAAGATACAGTAACAAACAGTAAATGCTATAAAACGGCTAGCGCACTTTAGTGTGTTAGCCTAACAATTAAATTAAACAAAAATAACTTTTAAAGTGCTAACAGTATAAATTCAACACAAGAACAGTAAAAACAATATGCAGAGCTGTTTTTTAAGCGAAATGCAGTCGAGATGCAGTACTTTAAGCGAAAGCCAGAAAAAATACTTATAAATCCAGGAAAGTCACTCTTTCGCTCTCTGCTGCTTGTAGAACTCTGCAGGACACCACGAGGAGCTGTGCTGAGTCTGTTACAAGTAAAAATCGTGCAAAAGCGGGCTTTATAGCAGGAGGTTGAAAAGAGCCAGGAATTGACCCAAAATGGCCAATAAACTACAAGTTGCTGGGCTGGAACCAATCCTCTAGGGACAAATAGGTTGCTCAGTGCTCCCCACTCCCACTGGTGAACAAAGAAGCTTCCTCTTATCCAAATAAGGGTATGGATAGCACAGGAACTAAGACAAAGCCCAGAGATCAGCAAAATCTGAAGACTGGACTATTCTAGTTCAGAAAAGCGGGAAAACAAGGATATTTTTTTTTTTTTTCTTTTTTCACAGAGAAGGGAGAAAACGATACAGTAACAAACAGTAAATGCTATAAAACGGCTAGCACACTTTAATGTGTTAGCCTAAAAATTAAATTAAACAAAAAATAACTTTTTAAAGTGCTTAACAGTATAAATTCAACACAAGAACAGTAAAAACAATATGCAGAGCTGTTTTTTAAGCGAAATGCAGTCGAGATGCAGTACTTTAAGCGAAAGCCAGAAAAAATACTTATAAATCCAGGAAAGTCACTCTTTCACTCTCTGCTGCTTGTAGAACTCTGCAGGACACCACGAGGAGCTGTGCTGAGTCTGTTACAAGTAAAAATCGCGCAAAAGTGGGCTTTATAGCAGGGGGTTGAAAAGAGCCAGGAATTGACCCAAAATGGCCAATAAACTACAAGTTGCTGGGATGGAACGAATCCTCTAGGGACAAATAGGTTGCTCAGTGCTCCCCACTCCCACTGGTGAACAAAGAAGCTTCCTCTTATCCAAATAAGGGTATAGATAGCACAGGAACCAAGACAAAGCCCAGAGATCAGCAAAATCTGAAGACTGGACTATTCTAGTTCAGAAAAGCGGGAAAACAAGGATATTTTTTTTGTTTTTTCTTTTTTCACAGAGAAGGGAGAAAAGATACAGTAACAAACAGTAAATGCTATAAAACGGCTAGCGCACTTTAATGTGTTAGCCTAACAATTAAATTAAACAAAAAATAACTTTTTAAAGTGCTAACAGTATAAATTCAACACAAGAACAGTAAAAACAATATGCAGAGCTGTTTTTTAAGCGAAATGCAGTCGAGATGCAGTACTTTAAGCGAAAGCCAGAAAAAATACTTATAAATCCAGGAAAGTCACTCTTTCACTCTCTGCTGCTTGTAGATCACTCTTTCACTCTCAACTGCTTGTAGTCTCATTAAAGCCACAATTTTTTTTTCACAGTTTAAAACAACGCTTACTTCCACAGGGCTCTCATCAGCTATGCTGACATGCTCCCAGTTCACAATAATAAGTTCTGAATAATAGTTTTCTTTAAGAGCTTTAAAATGAATCCCAAACTAAAAAGCTCGCTCTGGTGAGCTTATTTAGTAAAACACACATGAAAAGCACATTCGGCTGTTAGCCTTCTTCAGTTCAATGAAATATCAGTTTCTTGGTTTCAAAATATAAAATAACTACTAGCCATTCATACTTCCATCTACACACACCATTTTGTGAACCAATCATGTTCCTTGTATTGAGTACTTTACTTTGGTTTAACTGAGACATGCCTGTTTCTTAGGATTGGTTTTAAAGGGACTACAGCATTTATCCCAGGTGACTTGTGTGCCTTTAAGTTCAATATCCATTTAATTTCTTTATTCTCCATCAAATTTTTAATATCACCTCCCCTGTTGGTTACTGATATTAATTCAATAACCTGAAAAACAAAATTATGTGTGGGATGGGCTATGACATGATTTGCTAAACTATTTTGCTGATCCCGATGAATAATATCCCTTTGGTGTCTTAGAATACGTTCTTTAAATCGCTTCGTTTTTCCAATATAAAACGCTGTACAGTCTTACAGGTTGCAATGTAGACCAGATGTTGTGAGGTGCATGTGGCTGAGACTTTAAAATTAAAATGTTAGCCTAATACAGGATGGATAAAATTAGGTTCAGTGTTAATACATTTACAAGCCTTGCATTGTCCACATTTCTTAGTGCCCATGGCATGGGGAGGTATAGTACTAGTCGGTCCTCCTTTATTACATAATAAACATTTTAAATTCTTCCTATTTTTGAATGTAAATTTTGGCTGATCTCCCACTATGTTACGTATTTTAGTGTCTTCCATAAGGACCAGCCAATATTTCTTCACCACTTCACATATCTGGGCATTATCTGTACTATATGTTAGAGTACACCTAAGCTCATTTGTCATAGTTCCTTTCCTGTTAAGTAAAGTAGTTCCAGTTGTAGTATTCCGATAATAGGGACATCCCTTATTATCTCTTATGCTAGCAATATCTTCATTATTACAAAGATCTTTTCCTTTATTGTAAATGTCTTGCTAATGAGGCACATTCTTGTCTATAAGTAGGTTCCTCTGTACATAGTCTTGGTATTCGTGTTGCTTGATTGTTCATAATATTCTTATATATATGCTTGGGGTGCATACTATCACGATGTAAGTAATGGTTCCTCCATGTCTCTTTCAGGTGTAGTTCAGTAATCAAACCTTGGGATGGTGTATATTTCAATTTCACATCAAGAAAATCAATTTCTGTCCTAGAGTATTTTATGGTAAACCTTAGGAATTCCGTAGACAAATGTAAATAGTCGACAAACGCTATTATTTCTTCTTCTTGTCCTTTCCATTCTAAAAAATATCGTCCACAAATCTCCCATAATATAGGAGATGTCTCAACCAAGTATTATTATCATTCAATATTTTCTGACATTCCCACTTTGCTAATACCATAATAGAATAGGTATTTGCACATGGGGTGCCCATAGCTACACCCCACTTTTGTGAATAGTAATTCTCTTCATATACAAAGATATTAATGTGCAATATAATATCTAATAAGATGCAAATAACATCAGCATTAGATCCAATCTCTCCAGCTAGCTCTCTAATAGCCTGTATTCCATACTCATGCAGTATAACTGTAAAAAGATTGTTCACATCCATAGTTACCAGAGTAAGTGGTGTACCTGGCTCTAATTTTTTCATATCAACTGAAAGTTGTCTTAAGAACTCTCCTGTATCTTTAATAATGCTTTCCAGTTTAGATAAATGTGGTTTTAGTTCACATTCCACATACATGGAGATGGGTTCTGTAACCCATCCTCTCCCGGCTACTATTGGCTGTAAAGATGGGTCCATCGCATCTTTGTGCACCTTTAGTAGTCCACTAATGTATGGTATTATGGGATGATCAACCATTGGAAAGTTAAATAACTCTTCATTAATTCTTCTCTCCATTAATAGTTCATACAATTCATCACTTATCATTGCCACCATCTGTTCCTGAATTGACTTTGTTATTATACAATAAGTCTGCTGGTCACTTAGCATGGATAACATTTTTCTTTTATACCAATTTGCTTCCATTACTACTATGGCTTCTCCTTTGTCTGCAGGTTTAAACACCAAGTCTTTTCTCTCTTGTAATTGCTTTAAGGCCTCTACTTCACCTTTAGACATATTGGTGAAGCATTTTCCTCTCTTTTCTTTTTCTCTTAACTTGGTGACTTCTGATTCACACAGACATATAAACATTTCCATTGCCGGATGGTTGACTGGAGTAAACAAACTTGGTTTCTTATAGGGTACTTGCTGGACTGTACTTTCACCAAAAATGGATTTTAGTGTTACATTTCTAGCAAACATTCTTATATCAACACAAAATTCACTTAAATCTGAATGTAAGGAAGGAATAAAAGTCAAGCCTTTTGATAAAATATTCATACTTTCCTTGTCTAAAGTTATATTGGACAGGTTAATAACCGTAGATCGATTTTTCTGGGTGGTTATAGGAATTTCTTTCTCTTTCTCTCTTGATTCTGTGTTCTGCTGTTTCTTCTTTGATGTTCTTTCACTGGTACTGGAAACTGATAGAAAAAAAGGGTGTGGTTGGCCCCTTCCTTAGGTATAGCTCTTGTCGAGGTGCTGGGTATACTATCAGCTGTAGTATTTCTGAAGTGTTTAAAGATTTTGCATTGTCATCAAATGCAGTGGAATCTTTCTGAGGCACTGCTGTTTCAATCATTCAGACAAGCCCTACCCAGCATACCTCTCAACTGTTGAGATTTTCACAGAATCAACAGATTTTTGCCTCATATTTTTGGTCTGTTCCTGATAATATTTGTGATTTTCCAGATTTTTGTGGTGAATCATTGAGCATTAAATTCACTAAATAATGACAGGGATTTGAGTTTCAGACTTCAGAAAAAGGATGGTAACACAAGACCTTTTATTCTAGCAACTTTATACGTTTATAAGAGCAATATTTAAAATTTTGACCTATCTTTGGGGCTTTATCCCCCCATTATTTTTGGCTATGTCCAGATTTTTTGTGCTAAGACATTGAGAGCTATGCTACCCAAACCTTCATTCTCCTGAGAATAATTGCATGACTACCCCAATTTCAATAATAGCTATATGCCAAAGTTTATAAGATAGAGTGGGCTTTACCATTGCTTTTGTCCTATGCCCTTCTACGCAAAAGAGTTATGATGAAAAATAAGTCTGCTTTTCCATCTGGGCAGCTTGCAACAGCATAGATCCTTTGGCTCTGATTTCTGCTCTGGTCAGAATTTGGATTCCCCTAGTATCCTTGAAGGTTTAAAGTAAAAAACAAAAAGAACACCATGGTGTACTCACAAGCCTTAATTTAACTGACAATGTTTAGCACTTTTGTTGTTCAAGTATATAGGACTTCATCAGAACAATATATGTTACCATATCACATCCTTAAATAAACACATGCAATTACATGACATGAATGTTAAATATTTAAAAACAAAAACAAACATACTATATTGTGTTAATAGCATAATAAATTTGCCACTGCAAAGCTGTGTATCATGAGATTTTAGTTTTATGATACAAGGAGTAGAAATCTGACCATTAAGTTGTCAGGGGTTGTCAGTCCCAGTTTTTAGCAGCCAGTATAACTCGTAGTCTTCAACTTTCTGACTCCATGCTTCCCCCCACGGGTTATTTTCTACATTTTATAATATACCGACAATTATAAAAACTTTTACTCCTAACAGGGCCAACTATTGATATATTAACCTGTGTTCTTTCTATTACATAGGCAGATTGGTTGCATATTCCACATTTATAAGTCCAATTTTTTTTACGATTAGCAATAGTCTGCAATAATTGAGTTTCCACATAGTTTTTAGAGTTCTTACCCCTATGGGAAACAATTTTGGGAACACTGCCAAGTGTGGTGGCCATCTCATTACTGTGAGAAAAAAAATACTTCTGTTTTTAGAGATAATGTTCCTAGTGGAACCAGAGCCCACAAAGAAGGTGGTTACCAATGTCCTAGAAAAAACATTATTGGGGATATCCCTCATATTACTCACATGGCTCACTTCACCAGGCACAGGTTTATATGTGCCGTTATTTCTTTTCTTAGTCACTTCAGCTGTAAAATATTCCAAAAAACTTTTGGAATAACCCTGATCACCCAACATCCCCCTCAACATTTGCAGCTCAAACTGAATGATGTTTTAATCAGATATCATTCTCACCAGTCATACTATATAAGTCTTCACTAGGGCTTTTTTCTGATGTGCAGGATGGCAACTGTCATAGTGTAGTAGGGAGTTGGAGTAGGTGGGTTTCCTGAAAATATTTGATTTAAAATTCTTAGTAGTAACATCCTCAGTGATTTCCACATCCAGATAACAAAGTTTGTCATCAAAAACACATGGGTAAATCTAAAAAAAGAAGGTTGTCCCATCAATATATTCAACAAATTCCTTTAATTTTTCAGTATTTCTATTCCACAGATGACTGCCACTGTAGGCCCTGTTCCAAAATGTGTTTACCATAAGGGTAAGAGCTTTAAAAGCTATATGGAAACTCAGTCATTGCAAACTGTTGGTAACTGTAAAAACTTAGGTGCTTATAAATGTGAAACATGCAACCAATGTACTTATGTAAAAGAAGGAGCACAGGTTAAAATGCCAACAGTTGGCCCTGTTAAGAGTAAAAGTTATTAGAATAGCAGGTCCAAAGGAGTAATGTACATTACCCAGTGTGCTAAATTTGACATAGACAAGATAAGTTTGAACAATGCCTTCATGATTGAATATGTGAGCATCATTATAACATTAAAAGAAAATTCAGCTTTAACACCCTTTACAAGCATACTGAAAACATACCTCTTAGAGCAAGAAATCTGGACAAAGCCGCAAATAATGGGGGGACAAAGGCCCAAAAATAGGGACACTTTTTAAATATTGCTCTTACAGACATAGAAAGCTGATAGACTAACAGGTTCTGCATTAGTATGAATTTTCTGAAGGATATGAAGTCTAAAACTTAAATGTCTGCTATTATTTTATGACTTCAGTTCTCAATCATTTGCCAGAAGAACACAATTTTATGAGAAACAGGCAAAAAATACAAAGCAAAAATCTGGACAGTTGAGAGATATGACTGAAAGTAATTATGACTATGGTTTTCTATTTCATATATTAGAAAAGGTAGAAATTATCCCATGGGTGGAGCATGTAGTGAGACGGTTGAATCCCAAGAGTATATTGGTAGCTAAAAACCAGGGCTGGCAAACCCCCCCTCCTGTTCTTAATGGTCAGACTTCTATTTCTTGTGTCTTAAAACTAAAATCTCACAGTATAAAGTTTTACAGTGGCAATTGTTTTTATTCTGCTGGCATAATATATTATCTTTGTATTTCTTTTTTACTTGAGAGTATAGGCTCATAGGTTCATACTAGGCTAATAACCACCATGTTACTAAAGAGGTCACTAAGGGTTATGTGGGGGGTATTTAGTTGGGGATTAATTTACTTACTGTCAACCTCTGTTTACTTACTGTCAACGTCTATCTATCAAAGACATGGGGGCCAGTCCAGGGGGAGAATTTTGTGATTTCCAATCCAGTGATCGAGGTTTCTTTTGAATAGGATTAGGGATGAACTCTGCTTCACATAGAAGGGAAGCTTATTCCATAATGCAGGGATCCTTTGAGACATATATCAATCCCTCCAGCAGGTTCTATTTATGTCGCACTGATCCTGACATTTTTCAGTGAGATAGCCATCAATCCAATGAGTTATGTAGGGATTTATGCCTCGTACTAAGAGTTTGTCAACAATACCCAAGTGGGGTATTGTATCAAATGCCTTGGCCAGGACAAGGTAGGTGGTATGCACAATTTTCCCATACTGCACAGTCATGGATTCCTTCTTGAAGAAGTCTACCAGGTTAAGTAGGTAAGACCTTCCCTGAACAATCCAAACTGGGATGGGTCCAGTGTCTACAGGTTGCCAATGTCCTTGTTGATCATTTCCATGATAATCCATTCATGGCTTTGCATATTAGACTTGTCAGATTGATGGGCCTGTTGTTCCTGGGGTCAGCTGATGGTCCACCCTTATGGAGAAGGATGACTGTTGTGCCCCTCCATTCACCTACCACATAACCTGTTTTCAGGCTGTAGTTGGAGTGCTTCACATGGTCCCGCTAGATCATGTTTTAGGGCATTTATGAGGCAACCAGAGATATTGTTGGGGCCCAGTGAAGCTGTGTTTTTGGCCATGGTGAGCACCTACAGGAACTGATCATTTTTGATAGCTGGATGGGATGTTCTAGAAGGGATTTCACAGGGGGTAGTGGGGGTGAAGTTAGAGCTAAATATATCAACCAGCAGATTTACTATATCACCCTAGTCAGTGAAGGTTGTGCCATTTACCACGTGTTTTGCACACTGATGAGTATTACCTTTAAAGTTCCTGATATAGCAAGAAAAGGCCTTGTGATTGTCCTTAGCCTGAGAGGCTATCCTGACCTCATAATTGGCCTTGTTGGACTTTAATTGACCTTGTAGTTTCTTGTTTTGTTGAATCAGAGAGTTCTTGTGTCTATGAGACTTGCTCTTTCTGATTTTGTCAGTGACTTTTTTGTTCTGTTTTGTTATATACCCAGTTAAGGTAAAGATTCCACCAATGGAGTTTGTTTTTGGTGTCAGAATTGGGGCTTACTCCTGGTAGGTACTACAGCTTCAGTGCATCAATTTACATGTTTGTACAGGGCTTTTGTAAATAATTCTGCATAGGTAGTTGTGTTTGGAGTTTTGGGGAGCTGTTCGTTTTGACAAACTGTTGTTTAATGGGATGTAGTTTGATGTACTATAGCTCTATCTGCAGTGGGTTTAGTTGGGTTTTCCAGGTTGATTTTTATATTTAGGGAGACAGCTTTGTGGTCTGACTTCACCAATGAGGATGTGACATGTTGGGGGGGGGGGGTTGCAACCCTCTCCCTTATTGGTGAATACAAGGTCCAATATGTTTGATCTTCTGATTGGAATGTGCACTGTCTAATCCAGGGTTTGTGTTGGTAAAGTCCAGGAAACGTTGTGCCTGTGAGTTAAAGGCAGTGTACATTTCCCAGTGTAGTTAAAGTCTCCCGTGAACAGGGTATTAGGTTAAATGGTGAGCACCTGTAGTATGTCTAGGTAAGAGTTGTGAGCTTTGTAGGTTATAGAGGATGACCTGTAGCTGGCCAGGATATGGCAGGGAACCTTGTCTATGGAGACTTTTACACAGGTGAATTCCAAGGCATCATCCAGTTTAACCAACCTAGAGTTGTATTTGCTACTAATGTAGATTGAGACACCTTCACCTTTAGCCCCCATCTGTGCTGCTGTTGGTCTAAATATGTGGAAAGCACTGTAGCCTTCCACTGCTGGAAGGCTCTAAGGGAATGGATAAAGTTTTAGCCAATATCCGAAAGCCTAGGGGACAGATGCAGACCACCGTTGGTAAAGCAAAGTGATCACATTTGTTTTTAAACATTTAACATTCATTGTCATGTGATTGAATGTGTTTATTTAAGGAAGTGAGGTGTTAACGTATATTATTTTGATGAAGTCATATATACCCCTAAGGATGAAAGCACTAAATCTTGTACATTAAACTACTGCTTGCAAGTATCCTGTGGTGATCTTTTTAACTTTTATTCTTGAGGGTGTACAAAGCATTTTTTAAGACCTTCTAATTAAGGCCCCTATCAGAGACTCAATTCATTCTCAAGGCATTTATTTTATACTCAAGAAGCCTGCACTTCTACCACATACACATGCTGACCTGTCTGACTTATGTTTATTTTTTTTCTTGGAAGACCCTGTTTCTAGTTGCTGTGACTTCTGTCAGAAGGATATCTAAACTTCAGACCATTTCTGTCAGCTCTCCTTGTCTGGTTTTCTTTAGTGAAAGGCTGACACAGGACCAATTCCTCCTTTTTGGCCAAAGTTGCTATTGAAAATGTCAAATTACTCAATTTGCCTGTGCTCTTCCCAGAATATTCTAAGCATTGATAATATCTTCACTGTGTGCATGTCTAGAGATAACTCAAGTTTATGTGAACAGAAACAAGTTGGTCATAAAAGCTGAGTAGTTATTTGTATCTTTCACCAAATCCAGGCATGGCATGAAGGTTGGGGGTACTGTTTTAATGGATGCAATTATTTATGAATCCAAGATGAAACATGAGCTTAGTAATTCCCTGAAATATACTGTTTCAGTTAATGAAGTCAATATTGCGAATTCTCAAATTCATTGTATGCTTAATGACTTATTATTGGAGGGATCCATAAGTTTTGATACTTTTGATTTTTTATTTAACAAAAAACCTAGAGTACCATCAGTATTTGGTATCCCAAAGGTTCACAAGTGTGTAGCTGACCCTCCACTTAGATTAATTGTTGCCTCTGAAGGGGCAATTTCTTCGTCTCTTGCTAAATTTGTAGACAACAAACTTAAAGAATTATCTTGGATGGGTCCAACTACATTAAAAGATTCCTGGGAATTCCTTAGACAGTTAAAGCCAGAATTTTTTCATGAAAATCTGCTTTTTATTACATTAGATGTAGTTAATGTATTTGGTAGTATACCACATGATATTGGTTTAAGTTGGTTAGAAGAATATATGAACACCTTTGGAAAATTTTCCAACAATGATTTTCTTACCATACTCACCTTAATGGATATTATTTTAAATAATAATTTTATGTATTACGAGGGTGAATTTTATAAACAGGCTAAGGGGGTTGCTATGGGTGCCAATTGTGCCCCAACCTATGCTAACTTAATTTTGTCCTGGTGGGAATATACTTTTGTAACAAATAGTGAATTCAAGGAATGTTGGATTTTTTATAAACGTTTTCTTGATGACATTTGTATTTTGTGGATAGCAGGAAAATAAATTCCTAGAATTTTTACCTTATTTAAAAGGAACCACTAGTTTCTTGGATTTTACCTACCAGGTTAATGAAACAGTACTCAACTACTTAGATGTTAGTATATCAAAGATGAATGGTAGATTTTCTTCTAAAATCTACAGGAAACCAACCTTTTCAAATTCCTACCTCCACTTCACGAGTGGACACCCTTTTTTCCAGAAAAAGAACCTGATTAAAGGTCAACTGGTCAGGGTTAGTAGGATGACATCTGAGGATAGGGATTTTATTATTGAATGTGACAAGGTTTGTGATATGTTTAAGGACCGAGGTTATCCGCTACCTTTGATACAGGAAATAAAAAATGAAGTAACTTGTGGTAGAAAGGATAGATTTTTTCCCATTTTAGGACAAGCAGTTGTTACCATGGATCCTGTAACTCCTTCCAATGATATTTTTCCTGATACTACTAGACATGATACATTTGTACTTGATTACAATGGTGATTCCGGGGTTATTAAGAGTGTGGTTTCGAAAGAATGGCACAAATTTCAAGAAATTACTGACATTGAATTGTTACGACATAGTTCCTTGAATTTTACATACAGAAAAGATTTAAATTTTAAAAATTTATTTGAGTCTGGATATAATTCACGTTTTTTTAAAAAAAGAATTAAAGCAGGCACATACAAATGTGGAGCCTGCTCACAATGTTGTTTTTTGCATAATGCATCCCATATAGAATTACCTAGCAGAAACAAGATATTGTATAGTCAATGTTATGCAAATTGTCATACTTATGGACTGGTTTATCTTGCCCTGTGTAAATTGTGTTGTTCCTTTTACATAGGCAAGACGGAAAGGAAATTAAAAACCCGGATTTACGAACATCATTATGAAATCAATAAGGAAAACATTAATAATGCATTATATCATCATAAATTGGTTTGTAAAGAAGCAAGTTTTACATTTTTTGTCCTAGAAACAGTTGCTAAGGACATTAGGGGCGGTATGTGGGAGACACGATTAGAATACCGCGAGCTTTTTTGTCAGATATGGTTAGATGCTTCAAGACCTCCAGGACTTAATGGTATGGTTTCTATTAAACCAGTCCTGAAATTAAGGCAAGCCAAATTATAATTTTGCACTTATTAGTATATACTAATATTTATTATTTATTAAATTTAATAATATCAACAATTTTAATATATTTATTTATATTTATATATTTATTCATTTTTTACAAACATTTCTAGAGATTATAAACTATCCAGTAGTATTTATTAAGATCATTTCATATATATTTCATAACCTTATTATTATTGTTGTTATGGTGATGAATAAATGGATGTTTTTGGTAAAAGTATTATTATATATTACCACATTTGGTTTTTAAAATGGGTTTGTTGCCTTTAAGAACGAATGTTCAATTGTTCAATTATTTCTTGTTAATTGATGACCAATGGCAACCATGACTTTTATTTAATTGTGTGTATATATAAAGCTGAATGTTTTTGTAACAAGTATTCTGATGAAGGTTTAACGAAAAAGCGATTTATACAGTGAGAGTGTTAAATTCTGTTCTTCAGCATATTCTGTTACGTTGTGTTTGTGGCTGAGCTTCATTAAACATCTTACTCATTCCTCTTATTGGTGAGCTCCCAGTGACTTTTTTTCGTTTTTGGTTTTGGTTCACTGGTTTCTACTTGTATTTTGGTTTATGGCATGAAGGTTACCGAGCACAGCATTTCTATATGGTCAACCAGCTGTATGGCTTTCTATCTTGAGAAGCAGAAGACACCAGCTATTTTCCCTAGAGCTCATTTTACTTGAATAGTGGCTACATCCTTACTTTTTTTTCTCATGACAACTTTAGATGACATCTTTGCAGCAGCAACTTGGTCTTCCCTGACCACATTCATGAGGCACTACAAGGTGAATATAAATTCCAGCTCCATCTTTTCTTTCCGGCTACTCTTACCAGAGATATGTTTACCTGACAGAGCCCATCCAGGTGTTCATTGCACTTATTTCTGATTTCAGCTGCTACTAAATAATCACTTCTCTATTAAAAACAGCTATTTCTTTATTCCACTGGTATCTTGACCCTGAAAGAGGAATGCTGCATTATTTTCTCATTCAGTAATCCAGTTGTTAAACAGACTGAATGGAATTCTGTTGCACGATGTGCCTGGACTCTCAATGGTTAAAAATATTCTTTCTTCTAAAAATTTAACTATTAATGTCACTTTATGTTCACTGTAATAAAGCCAGGGTTTTACACATGCAGCAAGCTTTGTGCCGTCCACAAAGTTGTCCATCCTCTTAATTTTCTAAAGGAGATCCATGAACTTACTAAAATATGGGTATACACACACACACACACACACACACACACACACACACACACACACACACACACACACACACTGCTCCTCATTTTACTTTGTCATCAAGCTAACAGTAACCGGTCGGGCAAACAAAATGGCGCACCAGCAGCATGAACCTCCTGCCTGTAATTATGAGAAGCATTTTAACCCAGAATGTGTATAATCTGTTTTTCTAGATGTTCTTGCTGAATTCCATCAATATAGGGCTTTAGCTCAATCATTGATCCTTAGTTGGACTTTTTGTAGGTATTCTTTTACAGAGTCAATGCATTTCTGCATTGTGTATAGAGTGGTGCACATTCACCTCTTCTTTCAGAAACCTTAGATGTTTTTTTCTGCCTTTGAAAATGTACCAGGCTTCAGGACATTAAAATGTTACTGCTATCTGCCAGTCTGTTTGAATGTCCCCTCTTTCAAGTCCATAGAAATGTCTGTTTACACTGACTGTACTGACCATTCTCATTTAATTAAAACTGAGCAGAAGTACCGATCATGTAAATGTGGAATATGTAAGGTCTGTTCTGTAAGAAATAAAATATCTTAAGTCTCAGACTGAGTTTCCTAATCCTACTGTACAAAACTCTTAATTTATTATACAAACCAGTCTGCCATGGTTTACATTTTCTGTTTCTTGCCCAGTTTTTAAGTTTGAGGTACAGTTTCCTAATAATTTCAGTGGGCTGTTGTAATTATGTCTGTCTAATGAATATGACTTTAGGCAGTTTCTATATGTTTTTATGCATGCAACATCTCACAGGTAGTTTTATATTCTAGTCATGAGGTACTTTTTAGTTTTCTATTCATTTATTTGTTTATTTGTAATTTCAGTTAATTTTTTTACTTATTTTAGTGGGTAACGTATGGGTGGATGAAGACTGAACTCTTGAGCTTTAGTTGCCCAAAGTTCAACCCACCAATGATCAGAGTTCCTCCTTAGGAAATCACTGTCAACAAGTTTTGCTCTAGTGATGTGCATTTTTGGAGAATTTTCCCCTTCTTCAAGTTGGTGTCACCATGGATTTGGTATATATTGGGGGTGTGGGTGGCTTGCCATCATATTGTTGGGTGCAGGGGAGTTTGCTCCTCTGCAAAAAGCACTAAAAATTTTGCACCTCAGATACAGACCATGTGTAGTTCCATTCTTTCCCTTAAATAGATCTCAGGAGCAAGAATGCAGTTGTTTTGGACTTAACATGTTGTCTGTGAGGAAACATGTAGATCAGATAACAGCTAGAGTTAGACAAAAGTACTAGTACATGCAAAACAGTTCTGTGATTTTTTTTAGCACATAGCCGACTTTAGGCACCAGCGGACCTTGCAGCTGATAGGGAGACCCTGGGCCTGAGAAGGCTGCCAACCACAGCAAGTTATCTTATTTGATATTTTGTAACATGTCTGTCAAACCAACAAGGACAGCACAGCAATCTTGTTTGTGTCTTTCGGTTTTCCCGGTTAGGGGTCGCCACAGCGGAACTCCGGTCCGCTAATGATTGGTAGTGGATTTTTACGTACTAGGTTACCAGCCCTGATGCACAACCTTCAACGAAGGCATGCCCCATTCACGTATGCCTCCACACAGAAGACGCTCTAGCTGAGAATCGAATGGGACAACGTCTTGCTATGAGGCGACAATGCTACCGCAGCACCATCACAATCTTGTATAATTAATAAACCAGGTGGGTAATAATAACTCTTATATATATCAGCTTTAAAATCCAAAGATATCTCTGGTTATAGTAGTAGTATTTTGTCAAGTAAAGGACTTCACAATTTCATTAAATGTTTTACCACTGACACAGTGCCCTTGCAATAATTAAATCCTGCTTGTGGACATTTTCTCCATTAAAACTAGAATCATAGCCAGCTTTAGGCACCTGCAATTGGCTGTAGGAGGTGCCTTAATCATCCTTTACTGTATGGGGACCCTACAATAGCTGCTTCTGGCTGGGGAGAAATGATTAGAAAAAATTGTATTCATTTTCCAATTATGCTCTCTAACCAAAATAGGACTGAGATATGACCCTATTAGGATAAAGCTTATGATAAGTGAATGAACATTAGCAAAGTAAGAGATAAGCAGTCCAAAGTGATTGATCTCAGTGCAAACCTCGGATTTTAACAAGAGCTGATGCTTCTGATCTTCATAGGTTCATAGGTAGGTATTAGGCTATCTGCCCGAGGGCATTTCTAAGCCTAGCCAGAGTGTGTCGGCTTTCGCCACCCCATTGATTAATTAACTGATCCTCTGTCAAGCAGAGCCAATGAAGTGATCCCAGGGGTGTATTTTCTGTTACCCATCCACTTGTCAAGGTTTCTCTTGAAGAGTGTTAGTGAGGGGCTCTTCCTAATGTAGTTTGGAATTTTGTTCCAAAGCATGGGGAGTCTGTGTGACAGGAATCTATCCCTCCAGCATGTTCTATTTATTGTTGTGGTGAGGTTTAGCTCACTAGAGCGTGTGGCTCGCAGTGACTTGGATTTCTTTAGGTGGAGCATGTCCAGCAATTCTGAGTTGGACATGGCTTTGTAAGTCAGGCAGAGATCACCTCTGAGTAAGTGATATGCCACTGAGTACAGCCAAAGTTTTTTCAGTCTGGCTGTAAAGGACATATGTTTGAGGCCAGTAATCCTCTTAGTGAGGTACTTTTGTGGTCTCTCCAGCTGTTGGAAGTATCTTGTGAGGTACATCCCAAATGGGGCATTGTACTCTATGATGGGTCTGATGAGTGACGAGTAGAGGGGCACTATAACCTATTTATTTCTAGACACGAACCCTTTAGTAATTAGACAGGCCACATAGAAGGATTTCCTAACTACTTTGGCAATATGATTGTCAATCTACCTGAATCCCCAGATCTCTTATTACCTCTTCTGTATTAAGGGGGCTGCCACCTATGTGGTTATTCATGGTTGTCTTGTTTTTCTCAAATGGGATGACTTTGCAAGTCAGTCTGCTCATACTACTATTAAAACTTTGCAGCATGAACTAAAGGGTTGCTTAAAAAGGATGGCAGTGATAATGTGATACGTAGACTGGAAGTGCCTAGGGGCCCCCAACTTGACATTTGCTGGGAGCCCCAAAATGATAACACTGTCCCTAGTTCACCACCATAGATATTCAAACTGTTTTTTTTTTTTTTTTTTTTTTTTTTTTTTTACTATAATCACCTAATATTTCAGCAGAAGTTGCAGTTCAGAAACTTGCAACTGCTGTAAGAGAAGATGGTCTTTCTTTGAAAATTTTCTTACTTGCCTGAAGGACTATATTAGACAGTAGTGAAACCCTTTCTTTGAATGAGCCAGGAATGCACAGTGGTTTCACTGAATACTTGGTAGTTTGCCCAGAATTTCCTGCTGTAATAAAATTACACTGAAGATTTTATAATTATGGTTATTCTTTTGTTACATATTTGTGCTGCATAGGTGAAATATATAGAGTTATAAGTTTCAATAATCTTGGCTACTGCAAGCCATGTATTAACTATACAAGCATGAAAATGTGTGTGTGTGTATGGAGGGGGGGTCTTGCATATGTAGTCCTGTTACTTTATTTCCTTGCAATGCAGGAAGATGTCAATGGATGTCATATATACTACACTTGACCTTAGACAAAGGGACAAGCTTTTTTGAAATGTACATTGAACTACACTTTAGACATGAAAAAAAAGCTACTGTTAATGGCCGTACAGAAAGTTTAGAGAATAAAGAGGAGAACATTGAGCGAATTTTAATCACTATTGCAACACTAACTTATAAATATGTATGTACGCTAATAACATCTTACCTGTTTTTTGCTTCTTTTTCCCTATACTTAAATTTTTGCCACTTTCTCAACTGCTGATTTTTTTCCATCCAAATTTTACATATAAACTAATTATTACTACGGCTTTGAAACTTTTCACCTTCCACATTATTCACATATTATGTTTTCATCTCTAGTTTCAAACTTTCAAAAAACAAACATTTCCCTCCCTTTCCCTTCTCTGTTGTTACTTTAGTATACACACTTCTCTTCTAGCACTTTGATCTCTGACTGTTGCTTCTGTGATTATCAAAATTTATTTAAGCAATTCATGATGTCTTCATTTGGGTATAATTCTGCATGCTATAATTTTGATATGACTTTTTTTTTTAATGTATAGCTTCATAGGTAAGTGGTTGGGCTATTTTAAGCCTAGTCAATTTCTCACATAGGTGAGAATTTAACCCTGTACCTTATGTCTGTGAGGTAAATACCTTATTCATTATGCCATCCCCAACCCCCTAACAAGGCTGTGTATCATTTCTTTATACATGGATTTTTACTTGCCAGTGTATACTTACCTTCCATATGAGGATAACTGACTTCAACCAAGATTCAAACCTACAGCAGTCATCTATGTCTACATACCCTACCTGCCTAGCTACTTGCTCTGTGGTACATTATATTACCCCAGATGGGGCTCAAACCCATAATTCCTGGCTTAGAAGACCAATGACTTATCCATTAGGCTACTAGGGCCTGACAAAGGTGAGAATCAAACACTATACTATTATGCCAGCCCCCCAGTAACAGTTTCTGTATACGTGCTGTTTCTGATTTCATGTTTTTGTGTAATTTTATAACAACTGGCAAAAAAGGCTCCGGCCATACCTGAAAACGGTCCTTGAACCAGTGGTGAACAAATGTAAAAATAAATATGCTAAATAAATATTAAGGCAGTTGTTTTTGGAAACCTGTAATATCCACATTGAATCTATTCATGTTACAACTTCTATGGAGTGTGGATAATAAACTAAAGTGTTAAACCATTAAAGGTGTTCAACTTTCTCGTGACATAACATTTTGTTACTTCAGAAAAATACTAGCCCAGCACATAGAAGACAATGTCATTTGTAAATACTAGTCAGCCTTGTCCTAAACTCATATGCAGTTAATGCATTTTGTGCAGCCTTAACAGCACACGTTAGCAGCTATTTCATCTACCCCCTTTACCACTATTGTCTTTATCGTCTCAAACACATTTCAGTGTAGGGGCAACAATGATATGTAGCTAGCCTACATTCACAGCAGAAACTAGCTAAGCTACACTAACCTCTTCTTCTCCAGTACCTCAAAACAGCCAAATAGTCTTGACAGCAAGTTGTAGCACCTTGCCTTTATTATATCTCAGCTTCCTGTTTGTCTTTATAATGGCTAGTAACCTGAGTTGTATGTAGTGTACTTGTGCTTTCTCTTTTCTTTGTTCTTTTGTCTTTTCAATCATGACCACAATGTATACACACACACACACACACACACACACACACACACACACGTGTATAATGAATAATCACTAGTGAGCTGGATCAAATACAAAAGACTGAACAAACTCACTGATGATTAAAGTCATCACAAAAAAAATAATCGTAATTGTAAACCAATAGGCTACATTTGCAATTAAGAAAAGTAAAATAAAATAAATAAATATACTAACTACAGGGTTGCGCAGACTTGAAAAAAGGGCAAAACCCTTGAATTATGTAACAGGCAATATAATGAACTTCGATCATTACGTAATTTGACAAATTGTACCAGAGATAGAAAACACTGCCATTTCACCATGTGATAAAATGTGCAGTGATAACTCATATATGTAGCATACACACACACACAAACACAGAGACACACATTCACCTAAACCTGTTGTTGACTGTAGTATACTTTTCAACATTAGTTTTCGCGAAAATATTTTAAAACAGTTATGCCTTAGACAGAAAGTAATTGGTTTTAGTTTTATTTTACTTTGACTACTTTTTGCTGATCTGTGCTCTGCTTTTAGTCCACTCAGTTGTAGTTTCATTTAGTTTGTATCTATAAAATAGCATTGCCCTTACCTAGTGTTATTAGCCTTAAGAGTGCTACACTGTTTTTATTGCAAAATAGATCTCACTTCAGAACTTCTTTCAAGTCACAGTGAGTGTGTAACCCTAGGAAATATCTGTAAGTTTTGCATTATAGGTGATAACTATGTTTATCTGCAGATATTACATGTATGTTGTTTAAACTGTGTGAATATCTGTTCAGTACTTCACCTTGTCTATATAGAATCAGCTGTCAGTATTTTACCACGTAATTATTCATGCAACAGAACATCATTTTGAGTAGCAATAAGTACAATTGCCACAAGTACTGTTAAGCAATTGTGAAGTGATTAACAGTGTGTTAATTTTTAAAATGCAACAGCTAATTTGTAGTAATTTTTTAACAAAATTTACAACCTAGTATATTTAAGCACCCATGAAGCCACATTGGGTCTATGTCATTTCATTGAAAACTCATTTCATTGAAGCTTAACTCATTGACACATATTCACTGAAAGCTCACTTCACTGAAAACCCAATTCACTGAAAGCTCTATTCACTGAAAACCCATTTCACTGAAACTCATTTCGTTGAAAGGTATATATGGCCTATTCCCCACTGTTGTGCGATCCTGGAGTTAGTATATAAAGTAAGTGGGGGCACAGCCCCCCACATAAATTGGTTATATGTTGTCTTCTGGAAGAATTTATTCATTACACTTGCAATATATCCATCTATATGCTTTAAAATATTTACAATATGTGGGGGGCTATGCCCCCACACCCCCCAATGTGGGAGGCTGTGCCCCCACACCCCCTCTTACTTTATATACTAACTCCAGGATCGCACAACAGTGGGGAAAAGGCCATATATACCTTTCAACGAAATGAGTTTCAGTGAAATGGGTTTTCAGTGAAGTGAGCTTTCAGTGAATTGGGTTTTCACTGAAGTGAGCGTTCAGTGAATATGTCTCAATGAATTAAGCTTCAATTAAATGATATAGACCCAGCCACATTTCCTAATGAAAAAGTCCAGCAAATGCAAGTACAGCTCCTTCTGTACTGCAGAAAAAATAGTGCTGTCACATGGTGAAATCCCTAAAACAACCACTGAGAAATTTGGGGGAGGTTATACACAATTAAGAACATTACCTCTCATCATCTCAGCACCAGAATCAGGGACAAAGCCAAACACTTATGGAGACAAAGGACCAAAACCGGGGCCATTTTTTTAAATATTAGCACCACTGATACAGAAATTAACAAAATAGGAATATATGAATTAACAATATTTTCTGAAGTAAAGTATGTGACTGTAATGAATGTCATTATTTGTTGATAATAAACCATTTGTAACTGTAATGAAGGTCATTATTTGTTGATAATAAGCCATTTGTAATAGTAATGAATGTCATCATTTGTGGATTATAATCTACCACTTTTTTCTCAAATTATTACTAATTTTAAGAGGTCAGAACAAAATTATGAGTCAAAATCAGGGATGTTCCTGAACATCAGGGACAACTGGGAGACATGATTAAGAGTCTGGAAAAAAAAAATTAGAAAGCATCCTAGAAGCTGCTGATGTTATAAAAACAGGATTTAATTTAAAGGAGAACCACGGCCACAGAGTGAAAAAACATGTTTATTTCATCAAGTCTTGATGTTTCCTACATTTTAACACTATTTTCAATGCATTGACAGGAGCTTAGGGGCTATTTTATTTATTTTATTATTTATTTAAATTTGTTGACCGGGAGTGTCCGACTGGACGTGGGTCCATTTTCAGCAGAGGCCCGGGGAGAAAAGCTCCACAGTAAAATAAACAGACAGTAGTTACATTGGATTACATAGCAATTAACAATTTAACATAGAAATTACTTACAACATATTTACAGATGAAGAACATAGTACATCAGTAGACAACTAGAATCTTTATCTGTGAAGTGCATAACAGGCATTAACAAATGTAACAATGAGAAGTTCCTGCTGTATAATAAGTGCTAGGCTTATGAGCATCTGAGCTTGCTATAATCAAGGTAGTTAGTGGAGTGGAAAGAAAGGTAGTAGTTGGATGGGGTGGATGATATTAGAGTGGGAGTTGCAAGGGCATAGCCAGCATGTTTTTAGGTACGCTTTTAATAAAGTTTTGAAGTTGGTGCATCATGGTACAGAGGTAATTGTGGGTGGGAGTGAGTTCCATAATTTGGCTATGACGCAAGAGAATAGTGCTTCACCAGCAGAGTTATTGGCTTTAGTGATCTGCAAGTGACTTTTGTTGCTGGATCTTAGTGGTCTGGTGGTGCAATAGGGTTGGAGTAGATTTTGGAGGGAAGGGACATTTAGTGGATGGTTTACTAGTTTGTGGGCGAGTGAGAGTTGATACCACTGAAGGAGGTGAGGGAGTTCAAGCCAGCCCAGTTTAGCAAGTGAGAGACAGTGGTGACTACGGTAGGATGCCCCTGTGGCGAATTTGGCGATTTTGTTGTAGCAGGTCTCTAGCTTGTTTAGATCACATTGCCTTAGGTTGGTATATACTGGAGAGGCATAAAGTAGGGTGGAGATAAGGTGGTAATTTGCTATTGAAATCGTTGCTGCTTTGGTGAGAAATTGTTTATTTCTGTATAATGCTCCTAGTTTTTTGTGGACTTTTTTTATGGTCATGGATATGTGAATGTCAAATTTTAGTTTATTGTCTATTTCTACTCCTAGCAATTTGGTGTGTTCAGTTGGGTATATAGTGGTGTTGTCTTTTGCTGTGATGTTAAAGTGAGAGTTGTTTTGAGTATGTTTGGTGGGTTGGAAGATGAGTAGTTTAGTTTTGTTTGGGTTGAGTATTAATTGGGCATCGGATAACCATGTTTCAACAGAGGAAAAGGCTTCCTGTGTGACTTTTTGCAGTTTGGGTAGGGACTGGGCTGAGCAGATGATGGTCGAGTCATCTGCGTATTGGATGAGTGTGCCATGTTTGTGGCAGAGGCTAGATTATTGGTGTAAACAGAGAAGAGTAGGGGTCCAAGGATGGATCCTTGGGGAACCCCTATGGAGCCAGGTAGTTGGGGAGATATGTCATTCTGCCATACAACGGATTGTTGGCGGTCAGACAGGTAACTCTGAAACCAGTTGGTGACTGATTGTGAGAAGGATAGGTTATTGAGGACAGATATAAGTTGTTTGTGTGGGACCATGTCAAATGCTTTAGATAGGTCTAGGAAAGTAGCAGAGGAGAGATAGCCATTGTTTTATGCTGAAGGATAGTGTTAGTAAAGGAGAGTAAGGCAGTGGTGGTGCTATGGTTTGGTCGGAAACCATGCTGAGTACTGGAAAGGAGGTTGTTAGTAAGGAGGTAGTCTGAGACCTGAGAGTGTATGCATCTCTCTAGTATTTTGGAGAGTGGAGAGAGAATAGTTATGGGGCGGTAATTGGTTAGTTCTGCAGAGGGTCCGCCTTTGTGGAGGGGAATTATATGTGAGACTTTCCACAATGTGGGAACGTAACTTTCTGACAGAGATTGGTTAATCAAGATGGATACTGGGTAGGCCAGAGCATCAGCTGCGATTTGTAGGTATTCACTTGGGAGGTTGTCTGCTGCTAATTTGGTGGGTTTAAGTTTAGTTAAGAGTTTTTTTATGTTGGAGGTAGGTACAAGAGAAAAAGAAAAGGCAGTGGGGAGACTACTAATTGAAGGTGTGGGTTGGAGGGGAGGGGGGTTGTGTTGTTTAGCTAGTGATAGTATGGTTTGGGTGAAGTGTGTGTTGAATGAGGTAGCAATATTTTCTGAGGAGTGAGGGATGTTAGGAGGAGGGGTACTGACTTTACCTGGGTGGAGGATGGAGTTTATGGAGGACCAGAATTGTTTGGGGCTGTGTTGTGAGGAGACTAGGGCAGACTGGTAGTATTGGAATTTGTCCCGTTTTATTAGCTTTTTGACTCTATTGCGTAGTTCTAGGAATTTCTGTCTAGCTGAGGGGGTTTTGGTTTTGTGCCAGTGCTCCCAGGCTTTATCCCTGTTTTTCATTTCTGACTTAGTGGTTTTCTGTAGCCATGGGGAGGGTTGTGCTTTGGTTCTGGAAAATCTTATGGTGGCATGGTAATTAAGGATGTTCAGGAAGGTAGTATTAAAAAATTCAACTGCGTCATCTAGACTGAGGTACTTTAGAGCATGCCAGTTACATTCTTTGAGGGATGAGATGAATGTGAATGGGTTAAAGTTTATTTTTTTACGTATTTGACGATAGATGACAGGTTTAGCTTGGTACAGATATTTTTTGAGTAGGAATGTTGGGGAGTGATCACTGAGGCTATCTGATAAGCAGCCTGTTATATATGACTGGGGTTCTTACTGACTAGTATCCAATCCAGGGTAGTGTGCTTGCTGGAGTTTTATTTATCCTTGTTGGTGACTGGACTAGTTGGGTGAAGCCATGAAGGTGTACATGATGGGTTGGATTGTTGCCAGAACAGGATTGCCAGTCAATATTGAAATCACCTAAGATGATAGTTTCTTGGGGAGATGGTGGGTAGACCAGCTGAGGAGGTTTTCTAGTGGAGGGATGTTTTGGCCAGGTGGGAAGTAGCATCCAATTATGTTGATGGTTTTGTTTTGGTTAATTTTGAGGTTGGTATATATTATTTCTTCATTGCCTATTTGTGGAGCTGATGATTTTAAGATCTGGATGTTTAGATGCTGTTTAAATATTATAGCTACACCACCTCCTTTTTGTTTAGCCGGTCTACTCTTAGTATGCCGTAACCTGTAGGGAGTATTTGCTCACTGGTAATGTGAGGTTTTAGCCAGGTTTCTGTCAGGATGACTATATCTGGGGAGTACAAGTCTATGGTGACATGGAGTTCATGGACTTTGTTGGATATACTTCTAATATTTAGGCTTAGTAGAAGGAAGTCACTTGGCTTTCTATTGGCTGTAATATGGGAGAAGTTGTGGTTTCTAGTCTGATTATGAGGATTGTGGTTGGAGATGGTAGGGCCAGGGTTGGGGTGGATGTCTCCACTTAGGGCTAGTTTTGATATGCATGAGATTATTAGTTTTCTCAGTTTTTGAATGTGTTTGTTTATAAGGGAAACTTTATGATTGTGCTCTGTGGGTAATAGGTGTGGTGGGAGGGTTACTATGTTAAGTTATAGGGATGCTTTACGTTTGAGTAATATAGTTGGTAGAATATGTGGGGGGTGCATAGGGATGGTTCTTGAGCTGGTGGGATGGGAGCTGAGTATGGGTGAGACATGAGTGGTGGTGTGAGTAGTAGTACAGTGGTAGTGGTTGAGTGGGGGAATGATGGAGCTTTGGTAGGATGTAAGATATGCAAGGAGAGTGCATGCAGTGAGCAAAGGAAAGGTATGCTTGTACATGTTAGTTGAGGAGGTGTGATAGTAGTGGGAATATAGAGGAGGTAGTGTTGGGTTAGCGCTGTGGTTGGCTATTGGAAGGATGGGAGGGGTTTGAGTGCAATAAAGTTGGGACCACTGGGGGCGGGAGGGAAAAGGGGGCAGGGTGGGGAGCGGGTAGAGACCCTGTTAGGTTCTTGTATGAGGGGCTGGAAACAATCACAAAGCAAAGGCAAGTATGTGTTAAGGAACAATCACAATTGACCAAGGACTGCTCTGAAACTGTAAGTCATTTCTTACTTTCTCAGGTGGAAAAACAGGATAACCTTGTATCAGTAGGCTACTGTGGTCATAGTTTAAATTAACAAACACACAGTATTGATCAGTTATGGATACTATTTGCTAACAGAAGGGAATAAGAGAAAGTGGAAGATGTGTGTGTGTGTGTGTGTGTGTGTGTGTGTGTGTGTGTGGTGGGGGGGGGGCTGCTTACAGCCAAAGCAGAGTGCTCTCCAGGGGAAAATGAAGATTGGCTCAAACAGGTAGACACATACTCAAAGTTAACTGTAGCTGTTTGCAGACAGTTCAGACCCGGACTGCGCTTTTCTTATAAGAATGTTAAAGGTGGTATCACAGTTGAATACTTAAGAGTGGTGTAAATCCAGACACTGCAATATGGGATACCAAGAGGTACAGTAAAATATCAAGATGCTGGGCCCTATGGGAGCAGACTCTGGGATTACATTTAAAAATATAAAAAAAGTATATAGAGTCCAAAAATGGTGTTAAAATGTAGGAAACATTGAGATATGATGAAACAAACATGTTTTTTCAGTCTGTGGGTGCAGTTCTCCTTTAAGAAAAGCAGGCATGCTGACTTTAAGGACGTGTTTGATGCAAAAAGTAGTTTGTAAAGGTCTACAAGTGGTATAGAAAGCAAAAATTATTTTTGAAGAGCTGTACCCAGTACTGCTGACATGCTGGCAGTCTGCAAACAGACTCAGACAAGTTTTGAATTAAGTGAAGAATGTTTTTTATAAGCAGTACTAGGTGAGGCTTACCTATTCGTAATATGCTTAAAGACAGAGGTTCTGCAATCTGTAAAAATAACATTCTACTTGGTAGGATTAATGCAAAGATTGTAAATACTGAGTGTTATGAAGTTCTTATAATCAGAAATATGATGTAAATGTTTTGCAAATAGTTTCTAGTTGTTAAAAGTATTTAAAATGAGTTGTACTGTTTATTTAAAATAAAAATTAAAAAAACAGCTCTGCTGCACTGAGAAAATGTGACTAATCTAGAAAAAGTATAGAACTGCATATTTCTGACAAAGGAAAGTCAGTTGTACCCGGTTACAAAGGCTAAAAAGTTAGGTTTGAGGTCTTCTTATGAAAAGATATAACTGGAGACAACTGGAGGAAACCTCTAGTTACTGAAAATGAAGGTCTCCAGGATGATTTAAAAATTAAATGTAAGAAGCCTTCTTTTCCTGTGGCAGAATAACATTACAGTCTATATGATTTCTCAGATCTTCACTGAATGTTAATAAATTCTTTGTTTTTTGGGTTAAAACGTCTCTACTCTAGCTTCTATATCAAAGCTTGCTCAGGTGAGTAAAGAAGCTATATGCAAACACCTAACAAAACATTGTTTTATTACCTTACAGTTGACAGACATTCACTAAAAGATCTAAGTCACATCCACCTCCTTTAGTCAAATGATAGCTTTAACTTCACATAATAAGACTTTTATTTATTCATTTGACAGTTGTTTACTGGGGAAGTATAACTGGGGTCCAGGGATTCCATTTTCAGCAGAGGCCCAGGGAGAAAAGCTCCAAGATAAACATTTAGTGCAGAATTCATGGCAATGAATATAAAACAAAGCAAAATGTATGTATTCCAAAAATTAGAAGTATAAAAGACTAGGAAGGAAACTACAAAGGAAGAAAAAGGAAGGACAGGCAGCACAAGGAGAAGTTTAGGAGAGAAATAGAGAGCATGAAGAAGGGAAATACGGGATGTGTAAAAGAGGGAAAGGTAAGGGTATAAGGCGCAGTATCTGACATATGTATGTATAGATGAAAAAAATGTAGGCGTGAGAGAATGTAGTGTAGTGTAGTATAGTGTAAAGTAGTGAGGAGGAAAGGTAGTTAAGGTGAGGAGATAGTTTAGTAATAACGATATAGTATGAAGTGGGGTTACTGCAGGAACATATCCATGCTTTGCCTAGGAATACTTTTAATGCATTTTTAAATGTGAGAAAGTTGCCATTTGCTCTAATATTTGTGGGAAGATCATTCCTGGCTTTGGCAATAGAATAGTAGTAGAATAGGTTTGATAAAAGAGTTAATTGATGCCCAAAAGTTTTGGGGGTTATAACAGTTATTAGATTGCTGATTGGTATAGAATTTCATCTTGCAGAGATAAATAGGTTTTTAACTTTATTTCAGAGTTGTTTGTAAGACAGTAGTATTTCAGTGTTTTTTGATTTTTGCCATTCGTTCCATGCTTTGTTTCTTAGGGACATTAGTTGCTTAGTAGCATGTGAAAACCACTGGGCATGGTTGATTTTAATTTTTTTGGTCTGAATGGGAGCTAAGCTAGTCAGTTACAGCATTATCAAGAAGAGGGTTTTTTATGGTGGACCAATTAGTAGATTTTAGAATGTTTAGAAAGGAATGAATATTAAAATTTGTTAGAGAATGGGCTTACTGTACATCAGTACCCTGACTGGAGAACGAGCGTTCTCCAGCAGGGTATTAATGTACAAGTAATGCCCCATGAAAAATGAGTCTGCTGCTTCTTGACAGCATATCAAGCTGCTGTGTAGCTCAGACTGAGAAAAACGGAAAGGCAGCCATTATTCTACCCTTGCTAAGCGGCACTTTTTCTGTTTAGCGAGTGTAAAGTGTGTGTGCGTGTGTGTGTGTGTGTGTGTGTGTGTGTGTGTGTGTGTGTGTGAGAGTGAAAGAGAGACTAAGAGAGAGTGAGAGTGATCTTGTTTATGAGAGAGAGAGAATGAACTGTCTGTAAATTGTTGTGTTTTACTTACGTTTCCTTTTTTTAAGTACTGTATTATTTTATATATATATTTCTGATGTAAAATGTTTCCTCAAACACCATTAACATACACTACAGAAAGTTTGAAACATTAGGTGGAGGAACTATTTTACAACAAAAAATATACAAAAAAAAAAACTAAGTAAAGCACAACACTTTTACAGACAGCCCATTCTCTAAGTGCAATAATGCCTTCCAGGGTGTGTGTTAATGTGCAATTAATGCCCTTCCGGGGTGCCTCATAACACCCCTGGGTGGGCGTTAATTGCACATTAACACACACCCTGTCGTGCATTATTTCTTGGGTTATAGACTGTCTTGTATAAGTGTTTATTAGGAGTATGTTTTGATGTTCTGGTGGTAAAGGAGGGCAAGTGGTCACTAAGAGTGTTGGGAAGAATACCTGTTTGTGTATTCTTACTTGGATCAGATACTAAAATCCAGCAAACGTGGTTCCTTTTATGCTAATTTTATCATATCTTGTGTGGGGTGATAGGAGATGTGAGAAATTGAAAAAGTTTATAGAGGTAGTGGGAGGACTAGATTTGAAAGCTAGCCAATTTATATTAACATTAAGAATGATTGCTTCATAAGAGATATTTGTACTGATCCAGGATAGGACGTTTTCAAGAATGGGGATGGTATGACCCAGGGGAATATAAATGACAACTATACATATGTTCCATTTCACAGAATTGAGAGGCTGCTTCTGTTCATTGACTTTGGTAAAACTGCTATACCTTTTACAGGTGTACTGTGGATTTTGTTATTGCTGCATCAGATAATAGTCTGTAATCTGTGCATTCGACTAATCCTTACAAATATTTGACTAATCTGTACAAGTAGCCATCCCAAACTGCATGAATTACCAGAAGATCACTATTTTACCTTTGGCCTGCACTGTGGTTGAAAAGGGGTTATTCTAGATCAACTCACCTACCTGGTTAATGGATAAAATAACATCAGACTATTAGTATCACATATGGCACCTTTGCTCCACGTGAAATTAAACTAGCCATTTCACCTCATGTTGCACTGGAATGGTACACATCACAAAGATACTGTGTACTCCTAAATCCCTGTCTGTTATACTATAGTACTCTTTCTTCTTCTTCTTTCGGCTTTTCCCAGTAAGGGGTTGCCACAATGGATCATCTGTCCGCTCATGACTGGCAGTGGAGTTTTATGGTGTCGAGTTGCCAGCCCGGCACCCAACCTTCCACAGAAGGCACACACATGCACGCACTCACACCTAGAGCCAATTTGGACTGTCCAGTCCACCTACTTTGGGATGTGGGAGGAAACCGGAGCACCCGGAGAAAACCCACGCGACCACAGGGAGGACTTGCAGACTCCGCACAGAAGGCACCCCAGCCGAGGATCGAACCGGAGAGCCTCTTGCTTTGAGGTGGCAACGCTAACCGCTGCACCACCGCAGCCACCCATAATACTGAATGGAGTAAATCCTGCAGTACTAGCTGAATGATTTTGATTTGGGCCAAGTTATGTGAGTGCATGTACACTCACTGGGTTGCTTTGCAATACACCAAACAACTTTAATATGCATCTAAATTACCTCAGGTTCAGGCAGATAAGACCTTGTTTAAACATGTTAGAAAGATCACCTCAGGGCTGCATATTGGGTAGCATCGGTGATATAAAACAGTAGTGCAATATACTTGAAGTTTTGCAGTTCTGAGATGATCTTTCTAGCATGTTTAAACAAGGTCTTATCTGCCTGAGCCTGAGGTAATTTAGATGCATATTAAAGTTCTTTGGTGTGTTGCAAAGCAACCCAGTGAGTGTAAGTACCAGTCCAAACTCCCATACAAAAGGCCATATGTTGATCAGGAACTAAAATAAATTACTTAACATTGCAGTAGCCTTCTCCAATGAACTGTGGGGAGGGGGCAATTGATGGTGATGGAATCATAGCTGGACAAACCTAGGAAAACTTTCAGAAGTCCTTTGCTAAAAGCATACATCAAATGACCTCGAGAACCTCATACAGCCTTACCTGTTAGACTTGTGCAGTACGCTGTAATTCCTTCTGTGGCCCAGTAATGCATAAGTTTCTTATATTGACCTGTTCATTTGCAAATTCAGGTGGAAAATGATTTTGGTATTGCAGACCAGTCAAAATCAGAAATAACTGGACTATATTTCAGAAATGCAAGATATATATTTGTAAATGTTTGAATAGCCAGGTATAACAAACAAACAAACAAAATAAATACTTTCATGTGTATTCATTGAAGATTGATCAATTTAACTGACTTGTATATTCTGACAATATAAGATACATAGGTGGAAGCTTTGGGATTCAAACCCTGGACTGTCAAAAAAGAATATATGTAATACACACACACACACACACACACACATACATATGCATGCACACACATTTATATCTGTTCCTCCCTCTCTCTCTCTATATATATATATATATATATATATATATATACACACACACACACACACACACACACACACACACACACACACACACACACACACACACACATATAAATACTCGCACAGGCAACAAACACACACTGACACATGCACATACATAAAACATGAGTTTGCATGCATGTCATATGCAATTGCATTATTTTAGCCCTAAACTGCAGCAAAAAAGTAGCTAAATGCCATTTAGGTTCAATAGAAATGTAAGCATTTTTTATACAACAAATAAATATTTGTATTATTTCAGGATGCATGCTGTAATGCTTAACTTATTTACATTAAAATTAATCTTCTTGGATCAAAGTAGCACATTCTCTGCTAGAGTAATATGGAAAACCTCACTTGTAAATAAAACATAGACCTTGTGTACACAATGCAGCGTTCCTGAAAAGTATTGCTGCAGGGCAGTCTCTCACTGTGAAGTACAACTCCCTTTTGTGTGGGTTTCATGTTTCTCTCCTTTCTGAGCTGGGTGCACTAGCAGAGGAGAGGAATGTCCAGCTGTGCTTATGCAGATGGGAGTTGTAGTCTCACCAGTCAGCTGCAAGGAGAGCTGCTGAGGGAAGAGACTGAGGATCATCTTGCAGCTACTTCCCAGAATTCCCTCTGCCTCACATCAAGTGCAGGAGCAAACCCTGAGCGGTGAGGCTAGACATAACAGGAGCCGTAGGAAGGGGACCCTGCCTCTCAGCCATTCTTCTGAACATTTTGCAGGACTGCACGCTTTACCAGCCACACTTTGCTACAGCAACTTTGAATCACATCTTCTACTAGATAGGGTGCTTAATATTAATAATCTCTGCCTCTCTGAAAGGCTTAAGTAATAAATCTTCTTACTTGGTGCAGATTTGCAGCAAGGCTACTGTTATTCTAGAAAGCAAAAAGGGAGGGAGAGAGGAAGAGGAGGGGAGGGGACAGAGAGGGGGAGAGGGAGAGAGGATGCAAGGGGAAGCGGCTAAATTCTGAGAAAGCAGTTGTTGGGACTAGTAAAAGCCTGCTTATGTAGGTCACCTGAGGCCAGCAATTCACCAGTTGTGGCAACTGCGGGAAAACCATCAGTCTGATCTGCTAAGAAACACCACAGAGGACAATGGAGTTGGAGGTAAGCAGGTTATCTCTTCAGGCCAGAGAATGAACTGCATTGTTACAGCACTTCTAAGAAAAACTGTTCTACTGTATTTCCCCACCATTACCATGGGCAAACAGGCTGCACTCAACAAAACAACCAGCTCAAGTATTTCCTTCTGTTATTGTTTTTCCCTCTCAGTGTTTGCCTCTTTATAAAAGCCTTCAGTTATTAAATGCAATAAGGCAGAACTGCATGCAGGTTTGCAAAAGCTCTGGAAATCTGAAGCACAAGCTCAGAGGTGATGTAAGGTAGGCCGAATTTCCCTGGATCATGCAAAGCAGAAACTACTTTTCCAGGATTATCCTTGGGTGAGTTCACTCTTTCCAGGATTTGCACAGCATGTGTTGTTGCACAGCCCTGTTTATCCTTCACCCCACCCACCCCAATCATGATATCTGCTGTGATATGTATCCTTGGTGGATGAATGCTGCGTGCTGCCCAAAGGGGGCTGTGACCTAATTATGAATGCTGCAACAATGACCCTTGTGCAGACCGTTCGATCCTTCATCACTAACAGAAGAGAGACTGTTTGTTAAATCTGACAGAAATTGGCCCACTGGCTCTGGTTCTGTTTACAAAAGTCAAACATATTGTATATTGTCAAAAGGCTTTCCTGAGATCTGCTTATGGTTGGATGTTAATAATGTGTTATGCAAATTGCTAACTTTTATGCTGGGATATTTAATCTTTCTCTGTCCTTTTCAAAAGTGTAACAGTATGAACTGTATTACCCTTCACAAGGGGGCTTATACGTGTGTGTTTGTTTGCATATTTTTGGGAAGAGCTGCCAATCATTAGCGGACCGGAGTTCCGCTGTGGCGACCCCTAACCGGGAAAAGCCAAAATTTACAACAACTTGTTCTAAGGAATAGATGTGCTCATAGAGATGTACTCCCCCAAAACACACATACACAGCTACTCTTCACAGACACATTTTGTCATGTTATTCACTGTAGCAGTGATTTGACAAATTGCACTCTGGTGTGGTAAGTACAGATGTTTTAGAGAACTAATGTTCCTGTATTGTTTTATTTGCATCAAAATGAAAGAATAAGATGCCCTAAAGAATTTCAATAACATGTATAATGAAATATCTAACATGCAAGATGCAGTATCGTTTCTTCTGCAGATAATTACTTGTTGCCTTTTTTTGTGGGTGAGATAATGTGTTAGTTATTTTACTGATTGTGCTGACTTTAGTTACCATGTTCTTGCGTGTGTGCGTGTGTGTATGTGTGCGTGCGTGCGTGTGCGTGTGTGTGTGTGTGTGTGTGTGTGTGTGTGTGTGTGTGTGTGTGTGTGAGTTAATTAGTTAGTTTATATCTTTTGGTACCAACAATCAAAACTATCAAGCATGAGTCATTTACATTTGCATGCATATTACAGTATGAAAATTTACCACATTTTTAGTGACTCATAAAAAGGAGGCCAATATGCAGAGTATATATCAGGGTAGATTAGTAGCCGAGGTAACAACCTGTGAATTAAGTGCAGCGTGTTATATGTTTTCCAATTGTAGTCATCACTTGCACAGTGCATTACTCAGACTGAGCAAGGTAGTAACAGTGTTATAGAAGCTGTCAGATCTTACATGAAAAGCGACTGTTATGCCTAGAAGGTCTTACCTATTTATCAAAGTGAAGTACAAAATGTAAAAAAGTAAAATTATGTCATTTATTCACAAACTTAAAGGCCATCTTCAGGATCAAGTAGTTGATGGCTGAACTGATATCTTGTCAGGATTCACACCTGTATTTATGTACATAGACTTCTTTTGTTTTACACCTACCTTTACTTTTTCTTATTAATTTTTGTTACCATGTATATTCATAATACATTGTGCATGTAAGTCTGTTGTCTATACACTTTGTTTTTAAATTTGTGTAACACTGTTAACATCCTTTTATATATTCTGTGCATTTGTGGTACTCCTATTACATAACTTAAACTTTAGTTGCCTTGATGAAACCTAGGCTGGGCCTGAAGTTATTCATGTCTGATTATTACCCCAGCCTGATAAACAAACAAACAAAATAAATAAATAAATAATAAAACAAAAGTTAAAGTCATACCTGAGAGCATAGCTGTATATTTTTTCTACCTAGAAGGTGGTGGTCCTATAGTACAATCTTCCTTGAAAACATATTCACATGTTATATCAGTACTTGTATACGAAATATTAGTGCACTGATAACTTTTGCCAGTCACTTTTATTGCTTATGAAAGCTAAAGTGTTTGCATCTGTTTTGTTGACTTTAAGATGCTCTAGCACATGGTACAATATATGATGTGTGCAAAGTCCAAGATTGAGGACGTTATGCTCCACGTACTTCCCTATAACATTCAGAATATGATTGCACGTGTTATGGTATATCACTGTATCATTGCACTGACAATGCCTTGTGTGTTGAAGTCATGTCCTGATTTATGTGGTACAGAATTAAAGAATATCCACTCACAAACAGAAAGCATTGCTTTTCTCAGCACACGTCCTATTGTTATACAGCAAAGGTATGTCATATGCATGCATGACATGACCTGCTTTATCCTACGGTGGATTAATTGGGAGGGTAGAGATCTAAGCAGGCAACAGTCATAGGACATGAAACATGTCCTCGATGGGATACACCAGTTTAGAACTTTAAAAAAGGGATGAAGAGCTACCTTGTAAGTTACTCGTACTTTCTTCATGATGTGACTAGTTGTCTAAAACAGGGCTTCCCCAATTTTTATTCCAAAGGAAAACACCTAAACATCACAGGTGATATAGCAAGTAGAGGATCCCTGTAAACCAGTAGGAGTCAGCTGCCTTATAATGTTAGAGCTGTGCAGCTTTAGAAACCTTAAGAAATAAAGCCAGCAAGAGTTCATTAGTGATGAATTGTGTGTGTGTGTGTGTGTGTGTGTGTGTGTGTGTGTGTGTGTGTGTGTGTGTGTGTGTGTGTGTGTGTGTGTGTGTGATGGCATACCAAAACATATACATGATGCAAATATGTGTGCATACACATGGAATTTTATACATGTGCATTGTCAAGGAGATGCAGCTCTCTTGTCACTTACAACCTTACTGGTGAGATAAATGTTGTCTTCTGACTTTTTACCTGCCACCTTTTTATTCCAGAAAGAAAAGGGATAACTGGCAGTGAGAGGGATGGCTGCTGAAAAGAGAATTCTACTCTCGATGTAGAAACACTTTTCCATGTGCAATATGTGTTAACAGTGTCTTGGAGAAAATCAGGTGTGGGCAGGGGCACATTTCATATCCTTGAAACTGTTGATCTTTGAGAATAACTGAGCCACATTGCACATGTAGTACTGATATATAAAGGCAACAACAGAAACAAAGAAGACTGAATACATGCATAGTGCAAGATGAAAGCTGGCATTAATGAAAAACTCTAGTGATTTATTTCACTTGTGTGTGTATTTAGGAGGGTTTCTGTTTTACTCTCAGTGCATTATAATTCTCTTTTAGGTAAAGGCCTTTGAGGACATTGCAGTTGTCTTCTCTAAGGAAGAGTGGAAAATGTTGAACAAATCGGACAAGGAACTTTACAAGGGAGTGATGGAAGACAATTTTGCGATGATGACATCACTGGGTAAGAATAGTCACATAATTATAGAGGGAGAACTGTATAGGTATTTAAAAATGCCTAGGCTAAGCTTTTCCCATTTGGGTTATCAGTGATTCTACCAGTACTGAGATGATCACCCAACACAAAACCTCTTAATATGTCAGGGGAGCACCAGTGACAACCATGGGTGCATCTGGACCCTCACATGCCAGTTGCTGCACTAAGTCTGTGAATGAAATATTAAAAGCTAATTGGTCTAATTAGCTGTTGTGTTAATCTTATTACCCTGATCTTTAAATTGTGCAGTGTTTGTCTGCAGCTATCTCATAATTGAAGCCTGTTACTTGAAAGACATGTTTGAACTCACTGCTGCTAACAGTGCTGTAAAATCAATGGTGGTTTGTCTCTTTAGCCCAGATGTATACTGAAATGTCTAAAATGTCTCTTTCCTTAATATATGTTTACATATTTTAACAGCTAGACATAGTTGGTTTGCTTCTCTGTCCATAGTTTTTGGCTTCCATAGCATATTTCCGGCACTGGCTCCAGAATTCATCTCTTCTACTCAGACTACACTTAGGGCTTAGTCCTTAACATTCATTTGCTGCAGCTGTGGGGGTGGGGGCACGATGTCCCTTGTTTACTTGAAGGGTGACCTAATAACCTCTCTCTGGTAGTCTGCCCTGCTGCCTCATTATGTCTTTTTTCATAACAGCACAACTTTTCAAGTACTTGGGGTATGGGGTAGGCAGTCCGTTTTGTTCTGCAATTCCTGCACTGAAACTGGGAGATTTTCAGATCCTGAAAACAGGATTGTGGTTGATTTGGTTGCACCTGTTTAATCAAACTTCATGAGACTGAGCCCTAATGACCTAATAGGCAGTATTTTAATGTTGACGTGAAGTTCCCCATGTCCAGAAGGGAGAGACACAGCCATCTGCATCTCCCACTGTAGTACAACTTATCCCAACACTGTAAAGCATCAGGATACATTATGATACTGTATTAGGATTGCATTGGCATGTATAATTAGTAGGGGGCAGTCTCCTACATGTGGGCTGCAGAAGGGCTTGTCCCCTGCACTGAGAGTTTTTTTTAGGGTCAATGTTTTGTTTGCTGCTCTTCCATGTGTTCAGTGTTATGATAGGAACCCATATATATGTATATGTACATAGGTGTGTATATGTATGTATATGTATGTGTTTGTGTGTGTGTGTGTGTGTATATATATATATATATATATATATATATATATATATGGGTTTCATTTTGTGTGACACCAGCAGTTTGTTTTGTATGGTACTGTTAAGTTTTTCATGGGTGACAAAGACCTTGTATCTAATGATAGACCTTCTCTGCTTTGTATACCAGCTTCATATAGTGCAACTGCTGCTGGTGTAGTAACTATGAACTATATATCTGACTACAGATTTATTTTACCTTATTATTGACCTTAATAACTGGCATATTCTGTCTTGAGGACTTAATCTTTCTATCTGTGTTTCTTCTTAAGTATGTCTGTTTATCAGTATTATTTGCACTTTGCTAACATGGACATCTTAGACCACAAGCCTGAACAAACTTTAAGTACAGGTGAGCAAGCCATGAATATTTCAGCTGCATTCACATCATAGCGGAGCAGTTTAGAGTGGCTAGTCTCTGCGAGTCAAAACATGATATGAGCTATAGCTCCTTCAGGCTGTCCAAAATATCAGAGAGGGACACTTCAGATGCTGCAGAAATTAGTTAAGTTCATAAAGATATGTACTTTGACTGTTACTAGACAACTCAGTTTTTGGCTACCTGTTTCATATAGGTGGTCAAAACCATGTGATAAGCTGTAACTAGGCTGTATCTTCTTATTCACCCATCTATTTTTGTAGACCACATTTCAGTACATTTCACACTACACAAAAGGCAATGGAAACACAGCTTGTTTGTAATATGTATACCATTAAGTTTATCATAGTGCATTGCACATTGGCTGCATGCAAGCTGATGTGCTTAATTATAATTTGTGCACATTAAAAGTTTTGGTCTACAGAGATAAATGATTCACTGAATCTTCTTTTTTTTCTTTGCACCCTTCTTAATTTGTCACTGGTAATTTTAGATGAATTTGCCCTTCAAGCACAGCAGTGTAAATTCCTTTAGCTTTGTATTCTTTGTCTTTCCTGCTGTAAGGCTGAAGGCCTGGGGTAGCATCCAGTTACTGCTGGAAATGTCAGGATGGGTCCTGAAATGATGAGACTGAATGGCCATATATACAGACTTGCATATACTAATTCTGAGATGGCAGTTTCTTGGAATATTCCTTTTTTCTGGGGAATGACAATCATGGAGTTAGTATGTATAAAAAAAAAATTGGGAAGGTATGGGAGGCATGGCACATGGGGGCTTGCCCCCCTGCAAAAAAAATTTAAAGGAAATGTGCGAAGTTTGACATTCATTCTTCATCTACATTTTCTGTCTTTTTTTGGGTGTCAACACTTAGTGTTACCAGAGCTAATATTTTATAGGGAGCCATAGCATCCCCTGTCATCCTTAGTGTAGGAGTGAAAGGCTATGATAACATCTGTTGTTATCCCTGGTGTAGGAGTAAGGGGTTAGGCACTAATTCACTGTCATCTTTAGGGTAGGGATGAGGGTCATGGTAGCTTCATCATCATCTCTGGAGTATGGATGAAGGCCTGTGTTAGCTTTCGTTGTCATCACTAAAACTGATTCAGATTTTAATAGATTCTTGTCCTTTGTTCAAATAAAGGAGAAAGAAAATGGCACATCCTGATGTGGCATTTCAAGGTTGTGGGGTGAATAAATACCACCTAATATGTACCTGCAAACATCACCAGCCGATGTAGAGTGTGTTTTTGTGATCCCAGATCTGGTAGAAAGTTTGGGCATCTGGTATGGGCAAACCATAATGTCATTCAAGTGAATGTCTCCATCAAGTTGTTGGGTAGAGCCACAAAAATAGATATACGCAAATAGCAGTATCCCCTCCCCCAACTAAAAAGTGAATCAAGGAAAATTTAAGTTTTATCTCAAGTTTACCACTGTATCTCCATATCCCATTATTCAAATCCAGCTTTCAGAATTTTCATTTTTTTTTAAATTAAGGGGTTTCTTGTACCTGTGCTTCACAAAGACCAGTAACTACCACTATATTTTTTTTATTTTTATTTTGTGCTAGTTGGGAAGTGGATTAATATAGGACTCTTTTTCAGCTGTCACTTGGGGTATTTGGCTAAGTGTATTATTTAAGTAAGTACTTATATTTTACTATTGCTTTTGCAAGAAGAACATATATTCCTTGATTATTGCCATTCTGCATTTAGCTTGTTCCCAGATAAAATGAATACCAGTACATAGTTAACATTTTATAGGTTCATAGGTTGGTACTGGGCTATCTGCCCGAAGGCATATATTAGCCCAGCCACATTGTGCGGTATTCACCGCCCCTTTAGTAGTTCCCTAGACCCTTGTACTAGCAGCTAGTACCCTTGGCCCCTATCTAGTAGTGCTGTTGGTGTGATCCCCGGTGTGGGTGTTACCCATCCACTCATCAAGGTTCCTCTTGAAGAGTGATAGTGAGGGGCTCTGTATTATGTAGATCGGGACCCTGTTCCATAGTAAGGGAAGTCTCTGCGAAGGGAATCTATCCCTCCAGCATGTTCTATTCATTGTTGTGTTGAGGTTTATATCCCTAGAGCGTGTAGCTTGAGTAGATTTGGTTTTGCTAAGATGGAGCATGTTCAACAATTCTGGGTTAGACATGGCTCTGTACGTTAGACAGAGATCGCCTCTGAGAAAGCGGTATGCAACAGAGAACAGTCTTAGCTTTTTCAATCGTGCGGCATAGGGGAACTGTTTGAGGCCAGTAATCTTCTTGGTTAGGTACCTTTGTGGTCTCTCCAGCTGTTGGAGATGTCTAGCTAGGTACATTCCAATTGGTGCATTGTACTCAATAATGGGTCTGATGAGGGAAGAGTAGAGGGGCACCATTACATCCTTAGATCTTGATGCAAACCCTTTCGTGATCAGATGGGTCACATAGAAGGATTTTCTAACCACTTTGGCAACATGGTTATCAAAGGAAAGCTGACTATCTACTTGGGTCCCTAGATCCCTTATTTCTTCTTCAGATTTCAGGGGATTACCTCCTATGTTGTAGTTTGCGGGTACTCTGTTTTTTCCAAAGGGGATTACTACGCCTTTTTTTGCATTTAGCTTGAGACCATGGCTTTGACACCATGCATCAGTCTCATTTAGGCCCTTCTGGAGGATCTCTATGTCGGCCGGAGACTCTATTGTAGCACCCAGTTTGCAGTCATCTGTAAACGTAGTCAGCCACAGCCCTTCCGTGCTTGCCTGTACTTCTGAGAAGTATTGTCTTATGTATACAGCATTTTCAGACTTGTTTGGGCCTACCTTGAAACAAGGCTGTGCCTCCCTAGGGAGTCTGGCCTTACTATTTACGAACTGCTATACTAGATGATATAAGCAATATAAAATAGCATAATAAAATGTAAACTAGTGCTGAACAGAGTGCAGAATGGCAGAAATTCAGGCAGCATATCTAGGTGTCATATTCCAGCCCTGCATTCAGTGCATTGTTTTGAAATATAAGTAATACAAGTGATACCAGTAAAATCAGCTGACAACAGCCTCTATACCCCTTGCATATGCAAACACACACACACACACACACACACACACACACACACATATATATATATATATATATATATATATATATATATATATATATATATATATACATAAATAGAGTTAGAGAGAGATATTATTGTGCTGTATAAATTTAGGTTTTAGTGTGAACAGTAAAAGAAACCATCTAGGAGAGATAAACAAGTCTACTGGCAGTGCAGTGTCAGAGGCTCAGCAGATTACACAGTAATCTTTGGTATCAAAAAGAACACATGGGTTCTATCCCCACAGTAGGTACTTGGTTCTTATTTCGATACTGACATTCTGCTCCTAAGGTATTGTCCTTTAGACAAGATATTAAACTGAGGTCCTGTTTGCCTGGGCTAATGGTAGGTTTAATAAATGGTAAAGATTCCATGGTGATTGGTGCTTATTGAAACAAGTAGAATTTTTTTAAATTAATGAAAAAATAAATTAAATTAAATTTACAACATTTCATATGTTTTTCAGTTCTTATCATAACACTTTGTTAATTCATAGTTGCACAAGAAAAGTCATAGAAAATATATCAAATCATACTATTGCATTTATATTTCCCTTTTGTATCCATTTCCAATCAGACAAACCTATCTTATATGTTTTACTTTTCCATTTCTGTTTAGTACTTAGTTCTGCCCATCTTCCCGCATATTGTGTAGGCAGCTTGTATTCATGCCATCTTTGACATCTTTCTCTTCCAAACTAGAATGCAGCCCTTAAATAATATTTTTAATGCTACATTTCTTAAAAAAAATCTTATTTGTTCCTTCAGCTAAATGGTCCCAAAAGGTTTCTTATCCAGTTGCATTCTAAAAATAAATATTTTATTGTTTCTTCTACACATGATTCTTTAAAATAAAGTATCTTTTGTTCATTGATTTGTACCAGATTTCTGCTTTTACTGGAATTTTTTGAAGAACCAGTCTGCAAAAATAGATAGATAGATAGATAGATAGATAGATAGATAGATAGATAGATAGATAGATAGATAGATAGATAAAACAAATAAAAACAAAATAAATAAAAAATCCAGAATGCTGTGTCATAATTTTTTTCCCATGGTCTTCTCATGATTGATTCTCTAATTCACTTTTCCAAATTTCCTCATGATTCTGCTTTGTAATATTTATATTTTCTGGTCTCCATAGTATCACCTTATTCTAGGTTCATAGGATCATAGTTATATACTAGGCTAATGATCTCCAGGTCCTTTATAAGCCTAGCTGTGCAACCCAATCCAGGTGTGTCCCTTTGTATCATGGACATTTATTGGGAGGAGATGCATTAATTAGGAAGTTTCTAGAAGTTATGTGAGGGGGTTATGTTAGTTTGGGCATTACTGTCTGTCTCTGTCCATTAGAGACATGGGAGCCAGGCCCAGACTGAATTTCAGGTTTCCCATCCATTCGAGAGGGTTACTCTTAAATAGAGTTAGGGATAGACTCTGCTTCACATAGATAGGGAGCTTGTTCCAGAGCATGGGGATCCTTTAAGACACATCTGTCTCACCAACATGTCTTACTTATTTCACAAACAAAATTGAAATCCTTGGATCTAGTGGTTCTGATGCCGTTCATTTTACGTCAAAACGTCCATCAGAGCTGGATCTGACGATGCTTTGTATGCCAGGCAGAGATTGCTTCTCAATAACCTGTAGGCGATTGAGTATACAGATAGGGCTTTAATGCAATTTGTGTAGGACAATGTGTTTATACCTTGGATTCTCCTGGTAAGGAACCTTTGTGGGTATTTCAACAGTTGCATACGTCTTGTCAGGTACATGCCAAAGGGGGCATTATACTCAATGGTGTGTCTGATAAGGACCAAATAAAGTGACACTATAACTTCCTGTAGTCTGGATGCCATGCCCTTACTTGTGAGTTGGGCAACATGCAATGATTTTATAACTACCTTAGCCACATGTTGGCCAAAGACTGTAATGCTGTCATAGTTCTCGGATCCCTGACTACCAAGTCAACTGTTAGGAGTGACTTATCGATGGAGTAATTAGCCTGGGTGGCAGCTTCCCAAAAATCCTGGCAAAATGCATTTCTTGGCATTTCATTTTAATCCGTGACTTTGGCACCAGTCATTTGTCTATGTTAGACCCTCTTGTAAGATGTTTGTGTCATGGAGGGAATTTATGTTCACTCCTAATTTGCAGTCATCTGTGAATTGGTGAGCCAAAAACCCTTGACATTATATGAAATGATCCCTTAAGAAAATAACAGTATTTCAACTACATGGCTTCTGAATACCCAGGACTTTTTACTTTATGGGTACATTTAGGCTACCAAAGCCAAAACCCACTAGGTGTAGACATGCATGTTTTAGCCTTTTTCCCCAGATTGCTAATTACATTGTATGGCAATAATATTCCTAATCCTCATGACGAATGAATTGCTGTATCCTTGTTTTACTTGCTTATTTCTTAGCAGTCCCTTTCTGTTTGTTGAACTGTCTCCAAGATCCATGTCTTCATCTCCAGTTTTAGCTCGACTCATCCATGTCATCCCATTGGTCAGTTTCTTCACTGATCTTTTCTTCCCCTCAGGTGGCTGTAGACTCAGAACTATCAGATTGGTAGAAGCCACGCTGGCCTTGTCTCAAACTCCTCTCTTTGGGTTTTCAACAATTTTCTGTATCTCCTTTCTAAAGTTCTCCTTTAGTTTAGGCTTGAATCTGTTAATCATACAAAGAGTCTGCTGTCATCTTTCCAAATAAAGTGCCATGCACTTTACTGGTACCTATTTTCTGACACCTCGAATAACTACTACTCCTTTTTCTTCTTTCTTTTACATCTAAATGCAAGAGATTGCTTTCCGCCAGTATTTTTCATAGGTTCATAGGTTAGTAAAAGGGTAACTGCCCTTGTGGGGCATTTTAAGTCTAGTCAATAACCCCATGTGAGAATCAAACCCTGCACATTGTGTCTATAAGGTAAACACTTTAACCAGTATGCCAGCTTTTCTTCCTTAGAATCCTCTTCCTCTTTCTTCATTGACCCTGTGATTTTAGAACCCCTCCAACAGCTCCCACCATCCCCCTTTCACCAGTATCATGCAACTTATTGAAATGCTTGTATGGTAAAGCTTCTTTTAATTGCATCTGTCACTCTTAACTTTTCATGTGATGCACATATGCTTTGTAGAAAGTCCACAGGCTGTAAACTTACTCAGAAGTGTTTTCTGCTCTTGCACTGAGGAGTCTACATTATGTTGTTCTCTTGATAGCACTTGATACTACTATTTCCTTTTTAGCAGCCAACTTTGGACTGTCTGTGGAGTTGGCCTTTGATGCTGCACAGATTTATATATTCTTAATGGAATTTCATGTTGTTCCTCTCTATACAACCACATGTGTGACAATGTGGTTATGTTTAGTTTGATCAGTGTATTTAAAAACACAGATGTAACTTTTAACAAAATGAGTGAAATTTCAACTGGACACAGCCCAATGTACCCCAGAATGAAGAAAATGTTCCACTCATTTTGGTGAAAGCATGCTTTGAGTTTTTAAACTTCAGGTGGTCAAAGAGGACATCTGGAAGTGACATGGCTGCCTTTGTCTCTCCTTCTCCTGTCTTTGTAATGAGCAGTATTATCTGGACATTCTCAGCTTTCACCACTGTCTTTACGGTAGAGTACTATGCTGCAGTTCCATTATAGCGTTTATATAACAGTGGGCGTCATGGCTGCTGGGGATAAAACCCCATCACACTTACAGGTTTTGCAGTTGAGGATGCTTTTTTCTTCAGGTGCTGTGATATTTGGCTTGTATCAGCATATTTTCTTGTTTCTTGTTTACTGCGCCCTATGTAAGTTTTAAATTACAGTGAATATGCTCCATAAGAATTAACTGAGCAGCCTTCCCCTAGTGATAAACATAGACAGTAACTATGATGAACTTGTAGACTGAAGATATCATCTATGTAGCATTTAAAATGTTCTTTTAGATGTGTTTTCATCTTTGATATAGTATAAAACATTGACTTTGACTGCTTGTCTTTCTTTCTTTCTCTCCCCTATTTTCTTTTCTGCATTTTAAGGCCCTTACCTCAGACAAGGCCTATCTGGACTTGGCTGCTGTATTTTAAGAGTAATCCATTATGAAAGACATTACCGTCTGCTCATCGTATGCAGCAAAGCTCCTCTTCCTGAGTTCCTATAGTCAAGCATTACAAATACTTCAGTCTGCCTGGATGCTACCATTAACAGCATTCATAACCTGGCTGAGCACCTATACATTTTTTTTCCATTTTGTTTTTGCTAAGATTTCTTTTTGCACTTTATCATGCAGCAGTGAATACAGGATCATACATCTAAAAAATGATTACCACTTTAATAAACAAGTAATTGTACTTTAATTATTGAGGAAAATGGAAATATTTGTAGATATTGCATAGAGGCTGTTCATTTGAAGTTTGTAAGTTCTTACTAAGCTTATGACCAAGACAGCTATTGAGAAGCTTATGCACATCACCTTGTACTGGTGGGAGACTAACAATGTCCTCCATTGAGCAGATGCCCTCTACATATCTCTGGTGTAAATTTGTAGTCACCTATCCATTTATTAGGCTTGATGGAGAAGTGCTGTGCTTGAGAGGTAAGGGCAGCCTTTTTCATAATTGGGCGGTACTTTGCATTAGGTATTTGTCACACCATCTGATTTTATTGATGTTGTATTATAGGTTTAGGTCTCTAGAATGGAGTGATTGCTTTATCACTGGCTCTGTTTAGGTGAGGAAATTCAAAAAGTGCTAGGTCATTCATAGCAAGGAAGGTTAAACAGAGATCACCCCACATGAGTCTGTATGATACTGAGTGGAGGGACAGGTCTTCTAGACTGTCGGAGTAGCTAAGAGTACTGAGACCTGAGGTCTTTTTGGTGAGGAGCATGCTGAACAATGCATTTATACTCACTGATGAGCCCAACAAGAAATAAGTAAAATGGGGCTGTAACTTCTTTTGGCCTTCAGAAAATACCATGAAGAATAAGTTGTGCAAAGAAGGATTTTCTAGTTATCACAGAGACAAGTTGATCAAAGGAGAGTCTGTCATCAACATACATGGATACTTAAGTCATGGGCAACAAGGTCACATTTAAGTTGAATGTTGTTGTATGGTAAGCAGTAGTGATACTAGATTACTTGGTGCTTGTTTATTTTTATTTACACTTTGTTGACTGGGTTAGTCCCACTAGGCCAATGGCTTCTTTTCAGGGGTGACCTGAGTTAGTATTCATAGTGACTAGGTAAAATTTTGCCTGGCACTGAGGAACTTCCCCTACTCTCTTTTCCAATAAGTGCCATGAGATTTTTTACATTAGTCTGAGCTACCACCAACTTAAGTAAATGGGGCCTTAGTTTAACATCTCATCCTAAGGCAGCAAACTCAGGAGTGCAGCACCCCCTCTTTATGTTGCACTGCAGTATCAGCATCGGAAAAATGAATCCAACTACCTCATAGGGGAATAGGACCCACAGCTTTGAGACAACAGGTAGCACACTCACCACTGGGGCTGGATGGTAAGAAAGCTGTAGGTTCTATTGATAGATTATTTTTCCAATACTTACACCGCAGTGCGGAGTGTGCTGTCATTTTAAAACGAGTCCCCATCTGTTGAGGGTAAGCTCATGATAAATACACCAAGTACTTTTTTGGGGGTCTGTATTGCCTAAACATTTTATTCTGTGCATATATCAATCTATTGATATTTACAGTTTGTGATCTGGTCATACTTAAAAGCTTTTCGAGCTTGTTTCTCTTCAGCTGATTCATTTACTTGTGTGTTTTTTATTTTTTCAACTATTACTCATTTTTGTCCCTTGGACTGCCTTCTGGATTTGTGGGTTGGTTGGAAAGGTTTTTCAAGATCACTTAACCTGGTCAAAATATGTAATATTTTCATCGCCTCAAGGAAATTATAATGTTTTGATGCATCAGCATTCTGAGTAAATCAAATGATTTAACATGTGTCATTATAAGAGCATCCTCAACTGCAAAACCTGTAAGGGTGATGGAGTTTTATCCCCAGCAGCCATGACACCCACTGTTATATAAACGCTATAATGGAACTGCAGCATAGTACTCCACCGTAAAGACAGTGGTGAAAGCTGAGAATGTCCAGATAATACTGCTCATTACAAAGACAGGAGAAGGAGAGACAAAGGCAGTCATGTCACTTCCAGATGTCCTCTTTGACCACCTGAAGTTTAAAAACTCAAAGCATGCTTTCACCAAAATGAGTGGAACATTTTCTTCATCCTGGGGTACATTGGGCTGTGTCCAGTTGAAATTTCACTCATTTTGTTAAAAGTTACACCTGTGCTTTTAAATACACTGATCAAACTAAACATAACCACATTGTTACACATGTGGTTGTATAAAGAGGAACAACATGAAATTCCATTAAGAATATATAAATCTGTGCAGCATCAAAGGCCAACTCCACAGACAGTCCAAAGTTGGCTGCTAAAAAGGAAATAGTATCAAGTGCTATCAAGAGAACAACATAATGTCGACTCCTTAGTGCAAGAGCAGAAAACACTTCTGAGTAAGTTTACAACCTGTGGACTTTCTACAAAGCATGTGTGCATCAACATGAAAAGTTAAGAGTGACAGATGCAATTAAAAGAAGCTTTACCATACAAGCATTTCAATAAGTTGCATGATACTGGTGAAAGGGGGATGGTGGGAGCTGTTGGAGGGGTTCTAAAATCATAGGGTCAATGAAGAAAGAGGAAGAGGATTCTAAGGAAGAAAAGCTGGCATACTGGTTAAAGTGTTTACCTTATAGACACGAGGTTCAGGATTTGATTCTCACATGGGGTTATTGACTAGAAGGGCAGTTAGCCTAGTACTAACCTATGAACCTGTGAAAAATACTGGCGGAAAGCTATCTCTTGCATTTAGATGTAAAAGAAAGAAGAAAAAGGAGTCGTAGTTAATTTTAAATGTCACTTGCAATTCTCGTGTATTTAATCATTTGTTTGATAAGGTAAATGAACTGATCTTTGCAGATTGTTTTCAGTCACAGACTAAGCCATAAGTCTTAAATATAGATAACCTTGGGTAACCAGTGGATGACTGACTGTCAAAAGATTTTAATACTCTTAACATATACTGGAAGAATCATGCAGATAAAAATAAGCAAAAAGGTTTATTTTACATGCATGGAGACATGCTACAAAGTACATGGTATGTCAGCAGTCTAAATTCTGTACACTTCACATGGGTTTTTATACCCTTCCCTGCACGTACACAGTGGCTGGTTACTAGACAAGTTATTTCACTCAAGGCTATAATTCACATCCTGGAGCCTTAGATGGTCAGAGGTCAGGCACAAGATAAGCTTGTGCCTGGATTAAGGTATCATCTGTGCATTCCTCTTTGGTCAGCAAATTCTTTACAAGAAAAACAACTTATTTTAGCTTATTTCTTTGCACGCAATGCAGTTTCACATTTTAACCCTTACTATACATGATACAAAGATGTTGAACACAAAGAGTCTTACTACATTTCCCCCCTAACAACACTTTGTATCATCAGTAATACATTTTATTCATACAGTTTTTCGCATGACTCGTGTTCTGTATATTCAGAATAATAAGCTTTAGTTGCATTGGCAGACAATACATTTGATAGTATCATTCGGATGCAAGGAATGCAGCAACAACCCAACAGTAGGAGTATAATGGCACCAACACATATAGCAATTAAGACATTCATAAGTACTGTTCCCCAATTTCCAAACCAATTTTGGAAAAAGTCAGTTAATGGATTTTGTCCTGGTTTTGTAAGTTTAGAAACTTATTGTAGGATCTCCAGATGGCTGTTAATGCCATATTCGTTGTCTGTAATGAACGGACAACACTCGCAAGTACCTCCTTTCGCCGCTAGGGTGAAATCGAGCACCATATGATTCTGCAATGCTACAGTCCTCATTGCAGTTAACTCATCCGTCACCAATTCTAGCGCAGAAAAAGTTGCATTGCTCAGGGTTTTTAACAGTTTTGACAGTTTTCTGAGCTCCCAAATGGATTTTACTGTCCCATAAGCTGGAAGAATACCAGCCCAGGAAATAACATCATCGCCCAAGTCCATGTGTGATAGCCCCTTGCTGCTACTATGGGCCAAATCGTGTTGATAGATCCAGGATGCATCAACGTTACCTACGGGATTAACAGGTTTATTAACAGCACGTACATTTCGTATTTTACCTTGGGGAAGAGAAAATGTATGTCTTATAGCTGGTGCTAAATAACCCAAAAAGCAACTGCCTGACCAATTCCTCGGTAACCATTTGTATGCTTTTCTACCACAGATAAAATAACAATCATTTACTTTAAGTGTAATATTGACTGGAACAGAGTGATTTCCTTTGTCTTAAAGCCCTTTAAACAAAAGGTCATACACAGATAACATTTTTTCAAAGAAACTTGTGCCATCAATAAGCCCTGTACTATTAACAAGCACTCTTATAGGCTTGAAACTCGTTGCACAGTGCCCATCTATTGTACAGTTATGAATTATGGTTACATTACACTGACTCCATCCAACCTTACAGTTCCATTCTGGCGACCCATGAGGGGTAATGCTATTTTGTCCTTTAAGGCTACATTTGAAGTTTCAACTAGTAAATTAGTCCATGTATCATTTGCCCCCAAAGGGACTGTACCTAACATTAGACCACCATGTACAGTAGGGATAGCCGTGCATATCCAACAATTTGAAACATTAAAAGATAGAGCATATGCATCATCTCTCTTTACTTGGCTAGTCGTGTTTGAAAAATAAAAACGGCCAAAACAGAAAAGTAACAATCACACTTATTAACAACAAAATTAGTTTGGAATGCTTTTGTGGGAAAGGCTACTCCCTTCCGGTATTTCTCTGCATTGCTACAATAGTCAGATATTCATACAAAACAAGATTACTACTAATCAGTGTTCCTCAGGGAAACTCAAGTTTTTGTCCAGTTCAAACTGTTTTACCAGTTTACAGTGTGTCAGATGGATCCACGATGTTCTTTTTTTTTTTTTTATTCGGACTGCTGTAGGTGTTGCTATCAAAACCTAGTATGGACCTTCCCACTTGGGGGAGACCCACGTCTTCCTCTTGACAATTTTAATCCAAACCCAGTTCCCGGGTTTCGCTTCCAGGATCCTGTTGTTCTTCTGATCTGAAAAGCAATCATTCGTTAGAGAAGTGTTAGTTCTGGTCAGCAATAATTTCCTCATGTAATCTGCTATCTCTTCACCCCCCTCACGTTCCGCAGGCAAAATTTTTGCCACTGCGGGACGTAATAAGGTCTCCCGTACAATAGTTCAAATGGTGTGACCCCTTTTGAGGTGGGAGTGGTACGCATGGACAGGAGTGCCAGAGGTAAGCAGTTTATCCAAGACTGATGTGTCTCGGCCATGAGTTTACGTAACTTGCCTTTCAGAATGCCATTATGGCGTTCAACCAACCCTGCCGACTGTGGGTGGTAGGCACAATAGTGTTTTAACTCGATCTGAAAAACGGCGGCCAGCTTTTGAATAACTTGGTTTACGAAATGTGTGCCATTATCAGAATAGATGTGTGTAGGTAGCCCAAAATGAGGGATAATGTTATTTGTAAGGGCCTTGGCTACCGACAGTGCATCTGGGTGTGCTACCGGAAAAGCTTCAACCCATTTCGTAAAAGCGTCAATAATGACTAACACAAATCGCTTCTGTTGAACAGGAGTTAGTTCAATAAAATTCATGCAGATTGTGTGAAATGGATACGGAGGCAGCGGAAAAGCTGCTGGGGTGATCCGCACCCCACCACCATGGTATCGTGCACAAAGCAGGCACGATAAACAAAATTGTTTAGCGTATGCTATAAAGCCCTTGGTCCAGAAAATTTGCTGGATCATTTGAACCATAGCAGCAGGGCCCAGATGAGATGGGCCATGCGTCACTAATGAGGCATACCTAAAAAGGTTTGTTGGTAAGACATACTTATCATTTGGACCTACAAAGACTCCCTGCTTTTGAATAGCCCCATATTTAACCCATCGCTGTTTTTCCCAAACTGTACTAAGTTCCTGCATTACCTGTAAAGTTTGTAGATCAAATTTATCTGTAGGGTAAAGTTCCTTCTGTGTGGTCTTGAGTGCAAAAGTAGAGGTTAAGGCTACACTTTTTGCAGCTTTGTTAGTCAGTGCATTTCCAAGTAGTACTGGATCCTTGGCATTCGTGTGCGCTGTGCACTTGCAGATGGCCAGTCCCCGTGGCAGTTGGACAGCTTGTAAGAGGCTAAGTATTAAATCCTTGTGGGTTATTTCCTTTCCTGAGGCCGTAACCATTCCCCTATTTTTCCATTGCTGTGCAAAGACATGGAAAGTGGAAAAAGCATACTGACTATCTGTGTAGATAGTAACTGCCTTATCCTTAGAGATGGTGCATGCTCTGGACAAAGCAATCAATTCGGCTGCTTGCGCGGACAGGTTCCTGGGGAGGGGTCTTGCCTCTAGTACCGTAGTCTCAGTTGTGACTGCATAACAAAGTTGTGTAATGCCTGCCTCATTTTTACATGCTGACCCATCTACAAACAGGGTCCAATCTGAATTTGCCAAAGGTTGGTCCTTAAGATTTGGTCTTGGTAAGACATTAGAGTGTATCAAATCTAAACACACGTGAGGAGCACCATCGTCAGCTGTAGGTAACAGCGTGGCTGGATTAAGAGTGGTGCATCGCTCAATGGTCATGTGTGGTTGTGATAGTAACGTTGTCATGCAGGATAAGTGTCTGCTAGGAGAGAGAAAGGTAACTTTATCCTGTAGTAGTATTACCGCGATAGAGTGCGGTACTCGTAAGGTAAGGTCATGAAACAAAACTAGGGTTGCAGACGCTTGCATAGCCTGTGCGGCTGCGACTACCGCTTGTACACAGTGTGGCAAAGATCGTGCCACTGTGTCCAATTTACTGGAATAAAAAGCTAATGGTCTCAACTTATCCCCATAAGTTTGCAACAAAACCGATGTCATAAAGCCATGCTTACAATCTACTGTCTGAAGAAAGGGTTTTGTATAGTCAGGGAAGCTAAGTGTTGCAGATCCTGCTATCAATTGTTTTACCCTTGTAAATGCCTGTATTGCCTTATCCGTCCATTGCAGCGCGTCATGTGCTGCCATGGGAAGTGCGAAAATAAGTTCCGAAAGTGGACTTACTTCCTCTGCATAGTTGGAAATCCAACTACGACAAAAATTTGTTATTCCTAAAAATGACATCATTTATTTTTTTGTGCTGGGCATTGGTGCCTGTAAAATAGCTTCTTTTCTACAGTTATCTAGTTGTCTACCAGCATTTGAAATGGTATAGCCAAGATACCGTACTTCAGTTTTACAAAATTGTAATTTAGATTTATTTACCTTATGTCCCTCTTTCGCCAAAAAATGCAATAACCGAATAGTTTCGGACTCACAGACAGCCTCCATGGGTGCAGCCAGTAAGATGTCGTCCACGTACAATAGTAGATGACAGCCATGCTCTGGTTGAAACTGTGCCAGGTTTGTCGACATTTCTTGCGAAAAGATTGTAGGGCTTTCACAATATCCCTGCGGTAGTCGTGTGTATGTGTACCGCTTGCTCATAAATGTAAAAGCAAACCAAAACCTACTATCTTCCTGTAGGGGAATAGAAAAGAATGCATTACTAATGTCAATAACAGAAAAATACTTATCCGTGGGAAGGATATCATTTAACAAAACAGATGGATCTGGGACCATAGGAGCCCTTGGCACTACAGCAGCATTTACAGCCTGCAGATCCTGTACCATTCTCCATGTCCCATCCGGTTTCCTTACTGGGAACAAGTGTGTGTTACACAGTGAATCTGTACATGGAATTAAAACCCCAGCTCTCAGTAGAGCCGTGATCACTGGAAAAATGCCGCCTTCTGCCTTTTTACTTAATGGATACTGACGCTTATGAGGTCTAAAATGGGATTTTGGAGTTATTTTAACCTGTCCTGCTGTTTTCATTAGCCCAATGTCGTGCTGTCCTAGGGACTATAAGGATTTTGGTACTGACTGTAGTTTTAATTCTTTTTGTGGGGTCAGAAAGCATAGTCAGAATGGCCCTCCCCCGGGTGGCGTTAGCCTGTCTTCACGGAGGTGCACTGTTGGTCTAGCCTGGGTGACCCAATTTAGTCTTTGTACCTGAACCCCTTTACATGCCAGCTGTTCCGGTGTCATTTTTGACCAATCAGTAACCTTTTTCCCAACTATATACCATGCCGTCTGTTTTTCCCTAGTCACAGATACATGTGGGATTGAGGCATTTTGAAAAAGCTGTTGCATGTCTCTTGTGAGACTACAAGTAACTGCGGAGTTCCCTGCCCTGTCCCAATAAAGATTTTGTAATAGGATCCTGGTCACCTTGTGTTTAAAAAATTGTTCCTCATACTTGGGATCAGGTCCCACATTTTTCCTGTAATACATTGTACAGTGTAGTTGTTTGGCAGCCTCTGGTAACTGAATAGCAGTACTATATTTGCTCAAAGCTAGGATAGTTAACTCATTGGCCATGCTTTGTGGTCCTGTTTTAATAAGATCATTACTATACCAGTAATGTAAATCTCCTTGCCCTCCCTGCAACATTTCATCCTGGATTTTCATACGCTTAGCCAAAATTCCTGATGCAGTTGGTACGTCATCTTCTTTATGGACAAAAAATGCACCTTTTTGCACTCGAGCCACCACTTTCCTTATTCGAAAATTGTTCCCTATGCCTCTTATTAGCTTCTTTTAACCATTTCTGTGTTTGAGGGAATCCCACCTTTACTGGATTTTTAACTTTGCCTCCTGCGTCCCTACGCAGATCTCTCACCAAATTTTGACATTCTGATCTATTTAAGTTACCACTAAATCCATAATTTGTCTTTCATTTTTTATGTATTTTAAGTTTTTTTTTTTTCTTGTATGTAATTTAAACATATATTCCTCATCTTCAGTCCTTTTATTTAAGCAGCCCTTACTAGCACAACAACTGCTTCCTATTTCCATTTTTCTTATTTAAAAGAAAAACTGTTTCCCATTTTTCTTATTTAAAAGAAAAACTGTTTCCTTTTCCTGAGATCTCTACCGGTCTTTTGTAAAATTTAAACAAAAGAAATTCCTTTATGACTAGTCCCTTTGTTCTTTTTAAAAAGAGAACAATACAAAAAGAAAGAAAAAATGTTACGCTTACCTTTCTGCGGTTCTTTCGCCCCGTTCGTCATCGTCCCACGGATCGAATCTAAGAGTGACTGGCCTCTACTTACGACTTCTTTGTCGGAGGTCTTTCCATTCAAGGGAGCCCGAGATTCGTTCTCCCTTTCCTGTATTTCCTGTACAGGTTTTTCAGTCCCTCTTAAGCGATTCGTATCGTAAAGAGGTGGCCCCACGGTCTTGGGCCCCAGAAATGTCAAAAGATTTGAATACTCTTAACATATACTGGAAGAATCATGCAGATAAAAATAAGCAAAAAGGTTTATTTTACATGCATGGAGACATGCTACAAAGTGCATGGTATGTCAGCAGTCTAAATTCTGTACACTTCACATGGGTTTTTATACCCTTCCCTGCACGTACACAGTGGCTGGTTACTAGACAAGGAATTTCACTCAAGGCTATAATTCACATCCTGGAGCCTTAGATGGTCAGAGGTCAGGCACAAGATAAGCTTGTGCCTGGATTAAGGTATCATCTGTGCATTCCTCTTTGGTCAGCAAATTCTTTACAAGAAAAACAACTTATTTTAGCTTATTTCTTTGCACGCAATGCAGTTTCACATTTTAACCCTTACTATACATGATACAAAGATGTTGAACACAAAGATTCTTACTACACTGACCTGGCTGGATAGTCTACTCTTCCAGCCCCTATAGCTCTCTTTCTCTAGAAAGATTTTCACCATATTGCCAGTCAGCAATACCAGCTCCTTAATCTCTTTCTCATATCCTCTTATTAGTTACCCTCTTCCTTCTCCTATATTCATTCACTTCTCTCTTTTTTGCCAGTATTTTCGAGAAGTTTTTTTTTTATATAAATAATTCATAGAGCATGCTGTGCTAACCTGACTTACATAAGTTCATAAGAGATTAATAGACTACTTGCCCAAAAGCCCTTACAAGCCTAGCCATATTTAATCCGAGTTTACCAATTTTCAATAGCTATGTGAATGAAGTTCACAGAGATATGAGCCTATGCTCTGGTATCCATGAGGGACAGAGGCAGTCGGTATTAGATTCCTTTTTCAGAGGTAGTTATTAGGCATACAGGTCAGAAGACCATTCAGGAGCCTAAACCAATTTTTTTTTGGTTCAATGACTTACTCAATGTCACACATTAGGCAAATGGAGGGGGAGAGAATCAAACCCTGGATTGCAGGAAGCTGCTTGTTAACAGCTCATAGCCTTTAATTCTCTGTGCTAACTGCCAGACTTTTCTACTGTTCTCTGTACCTCAGACATTGATACTCTTTGTATCCTGTTGTTGGTTCTTTCAATAAAATCTAGTCAATGCCACATTAGTTAACCCAAAGCTCTCCAGGCTTGCTTTTGGTACACACATCACTTTTCTGGTAATCAGTTGTCCCACATTTATAACTGCTACCTGATACTGTAGTATGAATACTGTAACCCTACTCTACTCGGGTCTATATTATATCAGCAAATGCTTAACTTAGCGAATGATGTATAATCAACCCAAATATGTTGAAACACCAAAAGGCCGAACACATGGAACAGCAATTTTTTTCCCAGGGAAAAAAAACGCTGCTCCGTAAAAAAAGCAAAAACAAAAAAAAAGCAAACACAAAGTAAATATACCAACTCTGAGATCGCACCACAGTGGAGGAAATGGCAAAGTCGTGAAAATGGCAGTGATTTTTTTCCCTGGGAAAAAAAAATCGCTGTTCCGTGCTTTCGGGATTTCACCATTTCGAATAAAAAGGGTCGATTAAACAGCGTTCGCTAAGTTAAGCATTCGCTGATTTAATAGGAACCCTTCTACTCTTACTAGGTATATTTTGCATCTTTACATTTACCTGCATCTACCAAGGCAAATACCAGACTTAATGTTGATAAATTTGTTATTCATTGTACTCAGTATTCATTTTAGTGTTTTTCAAAGAAAACTTTATCAACAGTTAAAGCTAAAAAGTTGTTAATTCACTATTAATACTTGCTAAATTACTCTTAAATTATGTTAAAGTACAGTACATAACTATGTTACAGACTTCAGAATTACATTTACAAAACAGTTAAATGAAGTTTGTCTAGACAGTTAGGTGACAAAGTTCAAAGTAGTTCAGTAATAAGAGATTTCAACAGATTAGCAAATTGTATACTTATATGTAATCTTACAGTACTAGAAAAGAATGGTATAAATTAATGATGTACAAAAAAAAACTCAACAGTCAAACCTTTGCAGTCAGACATTTGCTGTCATTTGCAAAAGTCCCTTATACATGTCAAAAAGGGGAACTGCTGTGGGAATGTCTCAATACACTTCAAGGCAAGTAAATGAGAACAAACAATTGTAGGGTAAGAGGAACAGACAAATAATCATGTCTGAGGTTAGTCTGGCAAGGGTAGACAAGGAGATGCCAAGCTTCAGGGTACAGAGGGAGCAGAAGTTGATTTGAGGTTTTGGGTAGACTAAGAAGGACTTAGTTAACTAGTGTAAACTATACCAGAAATGAAGAGAACTCTGGATGTAGATCTAACCAAGGCAGAGGAGATAATGGATGTCCAACTTGAACCTCTCACTCAACAGCAACCATACATTGTGTGGTTTAGGGTAGCATGAAGCAAAGGAATAAAAAGATGTTAGGGGATTTTAGGGGTGTGGATTATGCTGAACCAGAGAAAGGAGTAAAAATGAGTTAAAAGACTGGGAATAACATGAAAAAGAAGGTTTAGTAATGGAGTGCGCATGACGATGAGTAGTAGCCTGAAGAAGAGGTAAAAATCAAAAAGAGTAGATGGTCACAGTTGTTGTTGTTGTGTCTTTCGGCTTTTCCCGGTTAGGGGTCGCCACAGCAGAACTCCGGTCCGCTAATGATTGGTAGTTGATTTTTACGTGCAGAGTTACCAGCCCTGATGCACAACCTTCAACAAAGATACGCCCATTCACGCATGTCCCCATGCAGAAGATGCTCTAACTGAGAATCGAACTGGACAGCGTCTTACTGTGAGGCGACAACACTACCACAGCACCACCACCGCGGATGTAGATGGTCATAGTACCTATGTGCAAATATAAGGATAATTGGGCAAAATATAGGGGATCCAAGAGTTAGAAAGGAAGAGTTAGGGAAGTAGAGAGAAGCAAAGAGCAAGGAACCTTAAAACGTAAAAGGCAGTGGTACCTTAATCATTTCTAGTTCTCAAATGTTTCTTTTGTGTTAGTAATTTGTTGATGAATGTTGTTGTTGTCTTTCGGCTTTTCCCATTTAGGGGTCGCCACAGCAGAAATCCGGTCCGCTAATGATTGGCAGTAGATTTTTTATGGTGCCGAGTTGCCAGCTCGACACCCAACCTTCAACGAAGACACACCCATTCAAGCATGTCTTTCGGAATGCCACCCGACCCACAGGGAGGACATGCAGACTCCACACAGAAGGCACTCCCCGCACACTGGCTGAGAATCGAACGGGAGAACCTCTTGCTGAATGTCATGCATAATTCTGAGATGTACAAGTGTTGTGAACTCATACACATGATCACTGTAAGAGCATGTGTGCTATGTTTCTGCTCTTGGTTTTGCTTACATCATATGCCAAAGATATACCAAAGGTCAAGGGAACATTTGACACTGTAAACATTCTGCATATAAAGTTCTTCAACTCTTGTTTACCTATTCTTCACACATACTCCCTGTAATTACTATATATATATATATATATATATATATATATATATATATATATATATATAATTGTGTGTGTGTGTGTGTGTGTATATATATATATATATATATATGTATATATATATATATATATATATATATATATATATATAAATATATATACATATATGGGTCTACTTTGTTTCATTGAATCTCATTTCACTGAATTTCATTTCACCCCAACCACTTCTCTGAAAACTCAAATTACTGAAAACTTATTTCACTGAATCTCATTTCACTGAACTGCAGTTAGTATATGTGGCACTGTGTAGAGTACTGTAAGGCAAGTAAAAGGTATATGCCCTTTTCCCCACTGTAGTGCAATCCTGGAGTTAGTATATATAGTTGGAGGAGTGTGGTGTGGTGGACGTAGACGTCCATATAGTTTGAGTACATATTGTCTTCTGGAGACAGTCAGTCATTGGTGTTGTCACTATGCATGCCTATCGTTTAAAATGTATTGATTTAAGTTTTTTTTAAAATAGAATATAAAACAAACAAGGTGTGGGGGGGATGACACCCCCACACCCCCCAACTATATATATATATATATATATACATATATATATATATATATATATATATATATATATATATATATATATATATACTAACTCCAGGATTGCACTACATTGGGGAAAAGGGCATATACCTTTTACTTGCCTTACAGTACTCTACACAGTGCCATATATACTAAGTTCAGTGAAATAAGATTCAGTGAAATACGTTTTCAGTAAGTTGTGTTTTCAGCGATGTGGTCGGGGTGAAATGAAATTCAGTAAAATGAGATTCAATGAAACAAAGTAGACCCTTATATATATTATATATATATATTTTATATATATATATATATATATATATATATATATATATATATATATATATCATCTTTATGTTTATGTTGTGACCTTCATATTTACCGAGAGATTTCCTTCTCAGGCTTGCACTGCAAATGGACTCTTTTTAAGTTGAGCTTTCCAGTGATTTCCCAGTCAAACCACTTCAGCCCCCTAAAATAAACAGATAAATGAAGAAACAGTGAAAGTATGATGGTTGTCTGATGTCAGATTTATTGGAACAAGATCCTTCTCATGTAATTGTAACTTACCAGAGCTGCTACAACCAAAGTGCATGTTATATTTAGCTGGCGATTTAACAGGTGTTCTTTTCTTTTCCAACATTATAAAATGATTGATTTCAACAATTGGCTAAGTTTCTGGTGTCATTCTAAGGGGATCCAGTATCTGTCTGCCTAGAATGACATGATTGACAGACCTCTATACTTTGCCAGAGATGGCCTGCATCTGTCACCCCTGGGCTTCTGGATACTGGCCAAGGCTCTTGCCACATCATAGTGCCTTTTTTAGGCTGTGTTCCAAAGACCAAATTACCACCATAACAGCTACAAACAAATGCAATCTGAGGGTCATGCTGCTCAATGCTAGAAGTCTAAATCTCAAAATGCACTTGCTCGAAGCACTCCTTAAAATGGAGAATATTAACATTTGTGCTGTAACAGAGACCTGGTTCAAGGCAGCAGAGAACACCCCTGCACTACCAGACTATAACGCATTTCACACCTTTCAGCCCCAGAACTTGGACAGAAGCTCCAAAGGCGGTGGTGTTTCCATATTCATAAAGGATGCACACACCTTTAGACTGTTAGCCCAACATAATGCATCAGAGATACCTCAGGTGCAGCTAACAATGAAAAGACAGCAATTCAGGTCGTACCCTGTTAGAGGTCCCCACCCATGTCCCAAGACAATCACTCCACGTTCCTAAGCACCCTGGAGAATATTAGGGTCCAACCTAACGCTCTCATACTGGGCGACTTCAACTACTCCTCCATTAACTGGGGAAACTACTCATGTACCAATACACTTGCCCAACGTTTCCTGGAATTCATTAATTCTATTGCCCTGGACCAGCTCGTTCTTACCCCCACTAGAGGTAGCAACATCCTTGACCTGGTCATTACTAACATGGGCAACCATTGCTCTACACCAATAGTCAACTCCTCCCTGGTTAGATCCAACCACAAACTAATCACCTTGAAAGTCCACACCCCCTCCCCCCCGCAAAGGTAACCACAATGAAAAACTTCTCCAAAGCTTACTTTGGGCTCCTAAGAACAGAGGTGGCTAACTTCACAGCATCCATGCAAATGGAGAATACTTGCATGACAGCTAAATCATAGACCAATACACTGTACGAACACGTACACAAATGCATGGATCTTGCCATACCCAATAGAACCAAAACACTCACCTCCAAAGAAAGGAAGCCAATCTGGTGGTCCCCTGCCATAAACAAACTCTACAACAGGAGAAGGAAACTGATGCAGAATAAGGTGAAGTCCCAAGACTGGAAAAACTCCCGTATCAGCCTCAACAAAAAGTTGAGATCCCTCATCAAATCCTCTAAAGCTAGCTATGAAAACAAAATTGCAGCAGATAGTAAAGACAACCACAAGGCCTTCTATAGTTATGTAAAGAATCTCCACAGCAATACCCAAATTTGCTCTGAGCTACTGCACAGTGGTACTTCCTATACCAAGCAAACAGATATTGCCAATATACTGGCTGACAGATTCAGTGCCAACTTTACCCCCCCCCCCCACAAAGGACCAATCACAATACCATTAGATTGCCAGGCACCCAGTATTACTGCTGCACAGGTTAAAACAGAACTGTCCAAGGCCAAGAATACAGGTTCTATGGGACCCAACAATATCCCTGGCTGTGTTCTACATGAACTACAGAGTGAACTGGCACCTCACCTGTGTGCCCTGTTCAATCACAGCCTAACCTCAGGCTTTGCCCCTACCGAATAGTGCACTGCTTTAGTCATCCCTCTCCACAAAGGAGGAGTGACTACAGACCCTGGGAACTATCGCCCCATTAGCCTGACAAGTCTGATATGCAAAGCTATGGAACGCATTATCATGGACCTAATAAACAAGGATATAGGTAATTTCCAAACTGTGGATCCCACACAGTTTGGTTTTGTGAAGGGTAGAGCATGCCTGCTCAACTTGGTCAACTTTTTTAAGTCAGTCACCGGAGCTGTGGATGAAGGCAAGGTGGTTCATACAGCCTACCTTGATCTGGCCAAGGCCTTTGATACTATTCCCCACTCAGGAATCATAGAAAAACTAACTAAACTAGGCATCAACCCCTATATCACTAGGTGGGTTACAAACTGGCTCACAGATAGAACCCACAGTTTGAAAGTAGCTGACTCCAAATCAGACTGCTGACCAGTCACGAGTGGAGTCCCACAGTGATCGGTCCTGGGTCCTCTCCTTTTCGGTATCTACTTCTCAGAAGTCCTGGCCAACATGAAGTGACTCTGGCTGACAAAGTTTGCAGACGATTGGAAGTTGGGAGCCATTATTAACTCCCCAAGTGATGTTGACATCCTACAGAAAGGCCTCACTGAAACCAATGACTAGTGTCAGAACCATGGCCTTAAGCTCAATGCCAAAAAATGTGTCATCATCCCCTTTGGGAAAAACCCAGTTGCCATAAATTACCACATCGATGGTAGTCCACTGAACACAGAAGGTGTTATAAGAGATCTGGGAAACAGGTTGACAGCAACTTGTCTTTTGACAACCATTCTGCCACTGTGGTCAGAAAGTCCTTCTATGTGGCACATCTCATTACTAAGGGTTTTGCATCCAGGAAGAAAGAGGTCATTGTCTCCCTCTACTCTTCCCTCATTAGGCCAATCATCGAGTACAATGACCCATTTGGCATGTACCTCACTAGACACCTGAAACAACTAGAGAGGCTGCAAAAGTACCTCACAAAGAGGATCCTATGCCTTAAACACTTGTCCTATATGGACAGACTCAAAAAACTCCAACTATTCTCTGTCTCCTATCGCCTACTTGGAGGCGATCTCTGCTTGACTTACAAAGCCATGTCTGACACAGCTCTGTTAGAAATGCTACCTCCAAAGAAATCCCAATCCCTCCGCACCACACGCTCCAGAGACCTCAGCCTCATTACCACAATCAACAGAACATGCTGGAAGGACAGGTTCATAACCCAGAGACTGCCCATGATATGGAACAGACTTCCCATACATGTCAAACAGAGCACCTCACTGGCCCTCTTCAAGAGAAATCTTGATGAGTGGATGGGAAATAGAAAATTCACTCCGGGGATCACTCCAGTGGCTGTACTCGACAGAGGCACTGGAAACTAGGGTCGGGTGGCATGATGCCAGGGTAATCCTATGGGCTAGGCTTGTAAAGGCTTCAGGGCCATTAGCCTAGTTCACACCTATCAACTGTACAGAATGTCCATATTTTTGCCTGATATTTTTAGTTTGTTCTTCATAAAATCTGTGATTTGTTTTGGAATTTTGTGGCAAATCAGTTAGGGATGAACTCACTAAATAATGACAGTCATTTGAGTTTCAGACTTCGTATCCTTCAGAAAATGCAGAGTAACACAAGTCCTTTTATTCTAGCAACTTCCTAAGTTTATAAGTGCATTTTTTAAAATTTGTCCCTGTTTTTGAGGCTTTGACTCCCCCGCCCTCCATTAGTTTTGGCTTTGCTCAGATTTTTTGTGCTAAGAGGTTGAGAGCTATGGGTTCCATAGCTCATAAAGATTTTGTGAATATTTTTTTTCAGTGAAACTCTACTGTAGGTGATTAATAAGCAGGTGCCCACCCTTGGAATGCCACACAGATTGTAACAGAAGGTGTAAGGCGGCAATACTAACAGCTGTGCCACCCTACTTTGAACTTGTCTGGATGTTGGCAAGACCAGGAATATGAAAATGCTGGGCTGCGCAACTTGGCCTGGAAAGTGATGAGTGGTAGCATATTGATAAACAAAACATTTGCAATTCATACACATCCATCTCTGCCCCCAGTAAGAACAATTATCCAGGCAACTCTATGTCTGCTTTCACTAGAGAATCCCCCAGCCAAATATAACCTTTCCTCCTCTACTAGTCTGGTAGTATTACAACCTTTATTTTTATCACTTAACCTTAAACTTTTTTTTTTACCTCCTTTTCTTTGTAGACACCCACCGTATGCCCCTGAATTCCAGTGGACCTTTGCCTCTTTTTTACCTTAAAGTCAATTATCTCGCTAAGTGAGCTGATTCCATGTTCCCATTCAAATATTATTATGAGTTTCTTTTACCTTCCTATGTAGCTGTTTCCTTCCCTGTTGAATGTAAGAGGCCCCTCTCTCTCTCTCTCTCTCTCGTGTTTACTAACTGTGTTGTTCTTTTGATATTATACCTTCTGCTTTCCCAGATGTGGAGCTTTTTCAGGTCTATTCCGTATATAATTCTTTCTTACGTTTTTCCTGTGCAATACCCCTGTGAAGTCTGAACATTTTGCAGTCTTTTTTTTTTTTCAGTTCACTCTCTTAGTTTCTTTTCTGAAGTTCTCGGCAGTACTTTGCCAGCCCACAAACCCTCCCCCACCTGTTCCTATTTTTGTTGTAAGGAATGTCTCACTACCCCTCCCCCCTTTCTCTGACCCTTTTATGAGCTAGCACCAACAACATCATGCATTTACTCCATTGTGTAGTTCTAACACTAGTTGCTAGTAAAATGCTGTTTGCACCTTCTGCATTTTCTTTTTATTGAATTGTTCTGGCTACAATTGTAATTTTTGGTTTGTAAAACCAAGTGGGTATGCTGCACACTTTTTACTGTGTTGTCCTCATTTATCTCTATACAACTGATGTATGAAAAATAACAGTATCAGTTCTACTATGCTTTCAAGAAAGAAGAAATAAAAAGCAGTCAAAATAAGTAAAACAGGAGACAAATGAAAGAAGAGTTACAGAACTTGTCATATGGCCAGCTGGATAACTTTAAAATTAGCTCTCAGCTACTCTCTCAGTGTTGTGCATGGTATACGGTATTCTGATAGGTTACTACTTGCTTGTGTCACCTTATTGCTCTTCCTCTCAGAAACTGCTCCACATTTTTCAGTGGTATTGCATTCTTTTAATTTAATGTAGCAAACATTCTGGGAGAAATATAGCTGTACAGTTAATTACACACAATGGTTCTCGTCGATTGAAACTGTAATTAGGTAATACACGGTAGCAGTGAATGTGCATTGTGAAGTGCTGAAGAAGGCCAGCGGATTGTGCTATGTGCATATTCCTACAAAAAGACTGCCGAGTACAGTGACAATCATAACTTTTGCCTTGCTTGTTAAGCTTTACATGTATAGGTACTTAATTATTCAGAAAACAATTTGCTGACAGAAAATAGCAATTAAAGTGACAAAAGGTATTAGCATAATCAACTGTCATAGTTACAGTAGTTCCAAATTAAGAGAATTCTGGGCTTTGCTGATCAGAGAGAACCAGCTGGTTACAGATCCAGACAATATTTAAGCTAGGGCAGAAGCTGCACACATTTTCTCAGTATGGCTGTGTGGTCAGGTGATTCCATCTTGGTCAGCGGTGATGTCCATTTAGGGACCAGAGGGTTCCCTTTGAGTGATAATCTCTGGGTACACCTTTGTCTCTGGCTGGTGTTGTAGTGAACTACTGGAGTACTACAAGGGGATGCATGCTTTTATCCTAGCTTGTAGCTTTTGATGTTCTTCGTGGTTCACTGTTACAGTCATTACTGTAGGGTTCTTCCTGCTGGCAGCAGCCCAAGATCGGCCAGAGTCCCAAAGTCGGGTCCGACGTCGGCTGAAGTCGCTCCTGCCCTGACGTCAGAGCGCCAGGGGTATAAAGACCTCAGCCGACACCATTTTCCCCAGTCTTTCTTGCCGTGCGGTGCCCATTGCAAAGCAGTTCGCAAGTGCAGGTCGGCCGACTCCTGTTTATTTTTGGTGGCTTTTGAATTGAAGACTTCATCTTTTGAGCTAAGTACCCCGTTGGGGAAACCTTTTTCTTGCTCCAGTCCGATGTCAGAAAAAGTTAATAACTGTATTTCTTGTGGAAAGCAAATACCTCATAAGGATTTTCACTCTTACTGTATACCTTGCTTAGGTCCTGACCACGACGTAGCTAATTGTAGGTTTTGTGCTAAGTTTAATCAACGCACTATTAGACGTAGGTACGATTTTGCCTTCCATTATTTTGGAAAAAGATTTAATTACAATATGTCGAGGGATTCTTATCCGGCTACTGCAGTGTATAAGAGACGCAAGGATAAATACAGGCCTCCGAGGTCCAAAGTGGATGACTTTATTCAACCAGAGCCAGTTGCCGGTTCGGCTGTCGTCAGTGAGGCACTTTCGCAGCCCCTGTCGTCCGCCACTTTTGAACCGGTTGCCTGTACCGACTCCAGTGAGGAGCCGATGGGGCCTTCAGACTTTTCAGGGATTGGACCTCCGGATATTGCTCCCTCAGATGGGTCCGGAGCCGCTGTGCAGGCACCGGCTTCTGAGGGAGTTTTTAGGCCTACACAGCTTCATGTACAGATGACTCCAGTTTTGCAGTCAAGGACAAAGGCAAAGACTAAGGCTCCGGCAAAGACAAAGCAGCATGCACAGGCACCTTCTGTTCAGGGCCCTAGACCTCAAAGACAGATGCTTAGAATGGCTGAAGACCTGTTAACTATGATCAGGGTTCTCATCCCCTCCTGACAAGAGACCTAGGCTAGAGCCAGATTATGATTCCTCAGATCAAGTTTCGATTTCTTCTGCTTCTTCTTCTGAGCAGGATTATTCCTTCCCTCCTTATGAGGATTCTGATGCTGAAGAATCCCTTCCTTCAGCCTCTCCTCCTGAGGATTATTCATTTGGGGAAACCTTGCATGACATGAGAGAGCATTTTCACTGGGAAGGGCAGGAATACTCTGAATCTAAGAAAAGGCTTAGGGATTTTCTTCTGCTGCCACAGCATAGACCCCTGGCAAAGTTGTGGCAAAATCCAGGGTGGACCTTGGGCCAGGTTCATCAGGGTGGAATACCAGAATTGCCGAGGCCAGTTGGGAGCCAGTAAAATCATTCGCGGTCTGTCCTCTTTGATTTTCAGAAGTACCCGAGGAAGAAGAGGCAAAGGAGGAAAAGCGTATACTGAGAGGTGCTTCCAACTGAATGAAAGAGCATCCACTTTCCATGCTAGCTTGTGGTAGGTCCTCATGCAGAACGTTTGAAGTTGATGGTTTTGGGGAGATGGAAAAAGATCTATGTCCGGGCACCCCCATGCCTCCGTTATCATCCTGAATATCCGAACATCCAACATCCATTTGTGTGGATCCAAAAGTGTTCTGCTTAGACTGTCCGCCAGAGTGTTGTCCTTTCCTGGCAGGAATTGAGCTAGTAAGTCCACCTTGTTGGCTAGTGCTGTGTTCCACAGAGCCATGGCCAATCTGCACAGGGGGTAAGAATGAGAGCCTCCCTGCTTGTTTATGTACCATATCACTGTAGTGTTGTCCGTCTTTATCAGTAATTGCCCCGGTAGACTAAGATCTTTGAAGGCTGTCAGGGCATTCTCTACAGTTAGCATCTCCTTCAAATTTATGTGCAGATGCATTTGGTCCTCTGTCCAAGCACCCTGAAGACATTTCCCTTGCATGTGGGCTCCCCATGCATGATCCGAAGCATCCGTCGTTATGACTTGATTGGCTGGAATGGGACAGAAAGGCCTCCCCTTGCTTTGGAGACAGGCTTCGGCCCACCAAAGAAACTCCTGCCGGAGACAAGGCAAAATTGCGATCACTGTTTCCAGACTGTGGCAATGCTGAGACCATACACTCTTAAGGTACCACTGTATCTTCCTCATATGCAGCCTTGCATATGGTATTAACAGAATGCAGGATGCCATGTAACCCAGAGCCTGCAGAACTTTTCTTGCAGACAGCTGACTCATTAAAGCCAGATTTTTGAAATAAGAAGCCAGTTGCACTTTTTTGTCTGGTGTCAAATAAGCCATCTGGGTTGTAGTGCTCAGAAGTGCACCCAGGAAAGTAATTTGCTGCGTGGGCACCAGGTTTGATTTCTTTAGGTTCACCGTGAACCCTAGGCACAAGAGAAGATGCTGCACAAATGTTAGATGCTGAAGTAAAGTCTCCTTGTCGTCCGCTTGAATGAGACAATCGTCCAGATAAGGGTATATATGAATTCCCTTCTGTCTGCAAAACGCCATTACTGGTGCCAGGCACTTTGTAAAGACCCTGGGCGCAGTAGATAAGCCAAAGGGCAGCACAGAGAACTGGTAATGCCTCGAGCCCGCTTTGAATCTCAGGTACCTTCTGTACTATTGCCGTATGGGAATATGCAGGTAAGCCTCCTTCAGGTCCAAAGTCACCATCCAAGCATTCTTGCTCAGCATAGGCGGCAGCAGCTGCTGCAGAGTGAGCATCTTGAATTTTGGAATTTCTAGGAAGGTGTTCAATACGGAAAGGTCCAGGATTGGTCTCCATGTGTTTTCCTTCCTGGGAACCAGGAAAAGTCTTGAATAAAACCCTTGCCCCATTTCTGAATCTGGTACCAAACCTATGGCCCTCATATCCATGAGGGACAGAACTTGCCTTTGTGCCTCTGCCCATTGATGCTTTGGCAGATCTGGCCATCCATTTGATCTTGGCAAGTTATGAAAATGAAACCTGTAACCCCTTGAAACTATGTCCAGAACCCATTTATCTTGGGTTATGCGGCTCCACTTGTGATAAAAAAAAGAGAGATTTTTCCTCCCAAAGGCGCATCCAGGAGGGATGCCCCTGGAGCTAGTAAGTGAGAGTCATAATGACTGTTTCCTGTAAGGTTGTGACCTATCTTCCCCTCCCTTGGGAGAGGGGGCACTCCACTGCTTATTTCTGAAAGGGGGCTGTGCCTGACCCTTACCTCTGGAATGCCTGTATCTGCCCCTCTGAGGTCTGTCCGAGCTCGGAAAGGACCAAGGTTTAGCTGGCCAATTCCTGCTAAATCTAGGGGGTTGTACCTGTAGAAAATCTTTAACTGTCTGCATAGATTTGGCTTTGTCCTCCATTTTCTTCAATACTTCTTCAGCTTTGGCCCCAAACAAAACATTGTGTTGCAAAGGGGCATCTAAAAGCTTTGCTTTAACCTGCTCAGGCAAACTTTGCTCCTTTAACCAAGCGTGCCTTCTAATAACTGCGCCAGTTGCTGCAGCCCTGCAAGAAGCCTCCAAAGAATCAAAACCACAGTGCAGGGTATGTTTACCCACCAGCTCAGTAGCATGCAATAAATCCTGTAATTCCTTATTGTCTGCACCACGAGAAACAGCAGACATCTTTTGCTTTAACACATACAAAAGGTATTGCTGATATTTAACATATGAAATTGACAATTCAAAGCTCTAATAGACAATGTAGCAGAAGTATAAACGTTTTTGCCCCATCTTTCCAAGGCTCTGGACTCTCGGTCAGAGGGAATAGGATTCTTAGCAGAGGCCGCTTTAATACCCTTAGGGCCCTGAGAAATAGTTTCTGAATCAGCTGAAGGATTCTTAAAAAGATATTTGTGGGAATCTGGAACCCTATAATACCTATCTGGTTTGACAGGAGCAGGAGGAAAAGAATCAGGAGAGAGAGATGCCTCTGTAAAAACATCATCCACAATGTCCAATACAGGGACGGCCAGATCCTGCACAGCCATGTCAAAACTCTGAATCTAGCAGCCTGGCGGATTCAGGGTCTTTAAACAGTTCTACCCTTACCAAACAGGTACTGGACGTAATTCTTGAAGCTAGACGGCCCAGCACCAGGAAATCTTATGCAGGTAAATGGAAAATATTTTGCTCCTGGACTCAGGCCCAGGGTTTTGATTCTGCGGTTCCAAACATTCCTCTGATTTTACAATACCTAACAGAGATGTTGCATAAGGGCCTATCTTTTTCATCTATCAAAATTCATGCTTCTGATATTTCTGCACATTACAATACGGATCCCCTAATCTTTTCTCATCCATTACTTAAGCAATATATGAGAGGGGCGAAGAATATAAGGCCTCCTTTAAGAGCACCAGTTCCCACTTGGGATCTGAACTTTGTTTTGGAAAAGTTAACTTTATCTCCTTTTGAACCTGCAGCTTCCACAGATTTAAAGTTTTTATCATGGAAAACTGCTTTTCTTTTAGCCATTACCTCTGCCAGAAGAGTTTCAGAATTGCAAGCTCTCACGGCTGTAGAACCCTTTATTATTTTTCATCAGGACAGGGTGTCCCTGAGGACTAATCCCACTGTTATGCCTAAGGTGGTTTCGAAAGTAGCCTTGAATCAGACTATTCATTTGCCTACCTTTTATCCTAATCCTCAAAGTGAAGAGGAAAGTATTTTGCATTCTTTAGATGTACACAGACAGCTTCGTTTTTACCTGGACAGGACCAAGATTTTCAGGAAATCGGACCAATTGTTTGTGGCTTATGCTTCTACCTCACAGGGGAGAGCAATCACTAAGCAGACTATTTGTACGTGGATTGCCCACTGCATCAAGTTCTGTTACCCTCATCATGGTAAGCCTGTCCCTGTTAATGTCAGAACACATTCTACCAGAGCTACTGCCACTTCGGCAGCTTTTCTCAGTGGAGTTCCTACCAAGGAGATCTTAGAAGCTGCAACTTGGAGTTCTGTGCATACTTTTTCTAAGCACTACAATCTCCCTCTCTATTCTAAATCTAGGGCAGGTTTTGCCTCTGCAGTCCTGCAGGGTTTTGTGGCCGGTGTTTTCTGTTCCTTCTCCATCCACCCTTTCTTAGCTTTGGGATTCAACCCTACAGTAATGGCTGTAACAGTGAACCACGAAGAACATAGTACAGTTGTGTACTCTTACCATAAATGTAGATGTTCGAGTATGTTCACTGTTACAGTCTGGGTTACCCTCCCTCCTGTCCCCTCTTTTGTTGTTCTTTGAGTGCTGTCTGTGTCTCCTTGACATTTCTTTTTTCTCTGAGGTATTTTTGCTGGTGATATTTCGGAATGTTCTGGTTTATGTTTGCTTATTCTTTTTGATTAAGCTTTTGGCCTTTATTTTTGGGCACCTGACATCTGGGGCAAGAAAAACTGGGGAAAATGGCGTCAGCTGCGGTCTTTATATCCCTGGCACTCTGACGTCAGGGCAGGAGTGACTTCAGCCGATGTCGGACCCGACTCTGGCCGATCTAGGGCTGCTGCCAGCAGGAAGAACCCTACAGTAATGACTGTAACAGTGAATATACTCGAACATCTACATTTATGGTAAGAGTACACAACTGTACTTTCCTTATTGTCAGAGGAATAATAGCTGCTAACAGGCTTCACCTTGTAATCCTAGGCTTGATTCCTTTAATTTATATGTACTTACTGTGTAACACTGAGCAAAACACTTAACCAGACAGTGTTCCTGTGTTGACAGCAAAAAGGTGAACCAAGCCACTTGTGCTTAGTAAGCCAAAAAAATCTGTTTTCTTTACTTGTTTATTTAATTACTGCAGTTATCCCATGTGCTAAATTTGCTCAAATACTTAGTGTGCTGGTGTACTTATGAATGTTTTTCTAAGTCTGAAAAGAGATTCATCCATTTTTAGCTTAATACTTATAAAAGGAAACTTGTGACTGGCATAAGCAATGGCTAGTTTAATTTGTATGGGATAATGCTTGAAATAATCCCAAATAACGGTTGAAGAAATGCCAGAAACTGTATGCACTGTTAAATTCAGTGTGTCTTGAAAACCTATACCAACAGATCCAGATGCTGGGTGCATGTGGGAGCATGTTCTGATTTGGGGGTGGGGGCACAGAATGTGTAGTTTGTTAAAAACTGGTGGTACATTAGCTGGCGATTTCAGACTTGGCTCATCACAGTCAAGTTGCTCACTCAGAAAAGTAAAAGCTGTTTGACTGACAGACAAAACCATCATGCTGTGCGGTCTGTAGCTAATAATAACCTTCAAAGCCACTACATTTTTCTCTTCCAGCTGAAGTATTTTTCCTCTTGTGACTAGTTAGAAGACAGCTTTCCTGATGGCATCTGCTGGTGTACTTTGAAATGGCACTTTACAAATTAATATAGCCATTTCCATTTCTTCTCACGCATAATGAGCCCTGTGATCTCACTGTGACTGAAAACAGGACTGCTTATTGGCTAAAGAATGGCTGACCTGTAGTGATGTCTCTTTTAAAGTCCCATTGATGCTGTGCTATAAAGCAAACATCAGTAAAATTAGTTAGTTCGATTCTACCCTACTGAGAAGCAAAACACTTTATGAGTGCTGCTTACTACCTTATTAAAATGTATGCTGTTCTACAGTGACAAATGTTTCTGTTCTGGGATGTGCAGCTTTAAAGCATGTGTGAAAGTTCTAATACTCCCCCAGACTTCATAGCTTCCAAGAGGAGTGCTTGTGGGAGAAAAGTCTACTTCTAAAGATGAGTGTAGCTACTCTAGTGTCGTGATTGCATTGTTACTTAATCACATTAATGCTGTTAAATAACAAAAAGAGAAAAAAATTAAAGTCAGATCATCCATTCAATAGCCTGATTACAAATGGCGTGGCTAAGAAGATGCACAATTCCACAAAATTTTTCTGAAAGAAATTATTTTGAAGTTAGAGGTGTTTTCTACTAGGCAGTTGTTGTGAATTTAGTGTTATCAGCTACTCAGGGATTTATTTATTTATTTATTTATTTAATGGCATTTGTTTACCAGGAAAGTCTGACTAGGCACAGGTGCCCTGTTTCAGGCCTTGGGGGAAAAGCTCCAAGATATGATATTTTGTGCAATCTATATTTACAATAACAAATTTTATAATACAGTTTCAGTGAATGTATAGCTTAATAGTAAGTATAATACAATTTGTATTGATATTCACAACCATTAAATTTACAAGCCTTGTACTGAGACCTTATAATTAGAAGAGTTTTGTGTAAAATAGGAAGGATTAATTGAAGAAGTGGAATAGAGTGAGGTATTAGAGGAGATTGCAAGTCTGAGAATGTTAATAGAGAAATAGTGATAGAATAGTAATTTGGTTGTGCTAGTTAGAAGTAGTTATAGTAGTTTAAGAAGTACAATAAAGTGAGATGTTAAAAGGTCATAAGCATGGTGATGAAGGGTGTTAGAGACCTATGTTCCAGATGAGGAGCAGGGACAAAGCCAGGAAGCAGAGAGAAAGTATTTTAGTAATGGTTTGAAAAGATGAAGTTGTGTGATAGACCTGATTGATACAAGAATTTTACTCTAAGTTCTAAAAACACTATTGAAATAGAGACCGACTCCAGCAGTCATTGTTTTATGGATATAATATCAAGCATGAATGCTGCATCTTTTAGCATGTACCCATTGTATACTAAACTGATTAAAGATTATGGGATGCATTAGGCCCAGTTATTTATAAGACTGTTTAATCCTGATTACTAACTGGCATACAGGGATTTTTTTCAATATTTATTTAATCAGAACAGGATTCATCAACCAGTTTTAGTCAAATCCTGATTCTTTTAAAAAAACATGGAGTGTTTACAGTGAGATCATAGAACTGTAGTGGGTAAGGAAGTTTCTCCTTAGCCCCACAACATACCTCTCAAAAGTGCCTGATTTTGACTGAAACTTTAGCTCTGTCCCTCTTAATCCCACCTAGAAGTGGTGACTTGTGGAGAAAAGGTGATGAATTGCATTTAATAAATAATGACAATAATTAGAGTTACAGACTTCTTTTATTTTAGAATATGTATATTCACTCATGTTATGTTAATTTTCAGTGTCTCAGGTTTATAATACTAATACATGAAAAGTGTCTCTGATTTTCCCTGATTATTTCACGATCTCTCCATGATTCTGTTGGGATTTGTCCCTGACTGGTTGTGAGCTATGCCTGCAGTTGTACAGTCTTACAGTTAAAATATTTAGAGATGCAGGCATGAGGGGGATGCAAGGGGTATTTTCTTATACTGTGAAAATCAACCTAGACTCTTGTTGACTTTTTTCATAGTTTGCTATTAATGAATCCTTTCAAATTACTTAAAATAAGCCTTGATTGTTTCTGTTCTCAAAAAAAACAGTTTGAATGCTTACATTAGGTCTCAGGAATTGCAAGCTTGCCTCTAAGTTTCCATTTACTGTTAAGGTTAGAAAAAGTGACCACATTGCAGTTTGAGTTATTCCTTAACCCAGTCAAGGTCTGTGAAAAGACACATTATTCTGTATTGATTCATAATTGAATTTTCCGTCACATTTGACATTGTGGCTTGCATAGTCCTGTTGCAGTTCCTAGAAAATCACAATGATCTCTTATATGATATTAGATGCTGTTATTCTGTGCCCAGAAGGTTAACTTTGGGGTTAGCTCGTCACAGAATCACCCTTTGATTGTTGAATTTTGGTCTACCCCATCATTTTGTTCTTGTCCCACTATTATTCACATTGTACCTGCTTCCACTATGTGATTCCAGTCTTTCATCATATTTAATGCACAACTGTTTTGCTGATTTTGTGCATTATGCCTCTCTTTTCTCAAGACAATATGTCTAACCTTTTCACATTGCAAAACAGCCTTAAAATTATAGTTTATTGCATGAATGCGGTTGACTTAGATATAATCTAGACAAGAGGAGACTATGATTATTTGCGTTTCTCATAAGTCCCCTAATTTCCTTAGTCTTTTCCCAAAGAACACTTGCAATAATAACATTCTTATGCTTTTTCTGGGGGTTCATATACTGGATGTAATTTTTCGCTCAACATCTAACATTAAAAATTTAGGTTTCAAGCCAGCTGTGCTGGAGTACAGATATAAAGACATAGGTGACCTGTGTTCATTGACTTGAACACATTGAAGCTGACAGCGGGGGGAGGGAATGATGAGACCTATGCTTGCTTGCCTCTTTTTGGGGGGACACTGTTCAAAGCTGAATGCTTGTTAGAGATTAGGACACATGGAGGTACTTGTCTACAGTTTGAAGGGGGTGGCAGAGACAAATGATCATATCACAGAGAGGCATGGCATGCATCACAAAAGGCTAGTGCAAACCAACCCCTTGGACACTAACAAGAATGCTTCAGAATGACAGTGCCACTCCCAGTATGCTCTTCCCCCTCACCCCTAGGCAAAAATGGGTTGTAAAACTCCTGGCAAGGGGGTAATTAATGTGTCAGTAGAGCAACTATATGGGTAAACTCAATGGTCAGAGAAGAACTAGAGCAAAAAAAAAAAAAAAGATCAATATTAATTGCAACATAGAACTTGAATGTAAACAATACACACTTTATACATCTAGAGTATCACAGTACTTTATACAAAGGTCTGGGTAGTGGGGGAAAACATATCTTCATCTAGTACAAAATGGCCAAAGCTCTCAAATGTTCATGATTTCACAAAATACCCCTAATTTTGCTTCATGTTTTTGGAATGTTCCTTGAAAAATGTGTGGCTTTATGTCAAATTATTGAGGATTGCAGTCATTAACTAATGTCAGATATTTGAATTTCAGACTTCACATCCTTATGAAAATACATGCTAATGCAAAGTCTGCTATTCTACTGCTTTTTTCCCGTATTATTTTTTGGTGTTGCACATGATTCTTGAGATAAGAGGTTGAGTGTCATTCCACAGCTTATCTTTTAACACATAATCCTTACCTTCATATTATTTTTTTTCTTTGCTGTCTGTGTTGTTTGCGGTTTGCTAATTAATTTGAGTGTAAAACCTGTATGTCCCCATTTAATTTTGGTCCCTCATGCTTTGTGTTATTACCATACCATCCATATAGATTCCTTTAATTTACTGTAAAAAGAGATTATCTGTAATTCAAGAAAATATATGAAGCATCCAGTGTATATTTATTCTACTTTCTTGCCGCCTTCCTTTGTAGTTCTCTACCATATGAGCTTTGATTTATTAGATATGTTTAACTGTTCAATAAATTCCTTAAAACGTATTTGTATCAAATTTTTCATCCATATAAATCTTTTTAATAACCTATTTTACTGAGAGTGAAATTACATTCCATCCATATTTTCATATTGATTTCATTGAAATGTTAACAACCTCATCTCCTTTTTATAGTCTAGACATTTTTCTTAGAATTTTACTGTTCTGTAACTTCACAATGTGTTTCACCTTTTTATTATAATTTACTGTAACAAGCCCTAGCTTAGGCCTTATAATAAACTTAACTTGATTTAATTTTATTCCACTTTCATTTGTACAGTGTCATTAGCTTCACACACTTCCTCCTAACTTAACTAAATATGTGAAGTCTATTCACATAGTGCAGTTAGTTGCATTTGCTTACATTCAAAATATACATTTAATAGTATCCATTTTCATACTGTGATATAATTAACATAGTTATTAAGTTGCTTTATCTTGCTGCAAAACTACTGTCAAATGACATTTGAGTAGGGTATTTAATTATTATAATTATTTATAATTGTTTATTTTTACATTTCGTGACAGGCTTTCCCTTCATTATGTCAGTCTCCTCAGATGCTTGACACATTGTTTTAGGGTCCATCTTGGCTTGGATCAGAGAACTGTGTAGGTCAAACTGGTTAACCCTCTAAAAACTCTACCAGTGCTGGTCTTTTGTTTAGGATCCCCCCCCCATTTCCTTCTCTTTGCCTATACTCTGATATCAATCCTTGATAGGGAAGGTAATCTCTAACCTGCAGTCCAGGTAAATACTTGGCATCTTCCAATTCTATCGTCTTTCCCTCTCTAGTTATTTGCTCCCAATGCTTTGCTTCCTTTGCCAATTTTCTCCAATAAATTCCAGCTTCCTCTTGCCTATTGTCTATATCCCCATTAAAAAAAGGATTAATTAGTACAGTATATAAAATAGTGCATGATAGCTATAAGAATCAATCAGAGGAGGTTAGAAAGGATTGGGAAGAGAGACTGGATGCACAATTCACAAAGAAACAATGGGAGGATATATTTATGTCTCTCAAATATGCAACTAAATCTAGAAGATTTAGGATTTTTGCTTGGAAATTTTTACATAGATATTTTTATACCCAGGTAGACTCCACAGAATTTTTCCTCAGGTAGATAGCAAATGTTGGAGGTGTAATGGGGAAGAAAGAGGTAATTGGGAACATATTTTCTGGGAGTGCAGTGAGTTGGCGGATTTTACGTATTCCCTGCAAGGTGTACTGTTGGAGAAGCTGGGTGGGCAGATTGGTGTGAGGAGGTAGATGATTTTTCTGAGATATGATACAGAATCAGAATTGCCTAGACATGGTAAGGCATTGGTGTTTCTAACTGTGGTGGCTGCCTATAAAGCAATTACTAGAAAATGGAAATCAAACTCTAAACCAGCTATGTCAGAAGTAGTGAATAAGGTAACACAGGTAAAACAACCAGAACTGAGATCTTTAGAAAAAGGTAGAAGCAAACTACATAGGAAAAATAGGAATTGTGGGAACAATACATACAGGGAGGAATGAGGTTTAAAAGAAGGCAGGACTTAAATGAGCTTTGTAATGTTTGAAAACGATTGGGTAGATTATAAGTCATGTATAATTTTTGAAACTGGGAATGTGTCAGTATGGTTTGTGATGTAAAATGCTAGCAACTAGGATTGTGTCAGTGTGGTTTGTTTTCATTTATATAAATGTATAATTGCTTATGTCATAAGTGATGTTTTAACAGATATGTTTATTGTTTAAAAAAGGGTCAAGAATTGAAGAAGTTATGTAATGTTGCTTAGGTTGTATGATATATAGCAATATATGTGACACATAATGCTTGTTAATTTTAACTTGTTAATACAGTTTGATTACTTTTATACAAATGTAAATATGAATATGTCACAAGTGATAATTCAGTAAAGGTGTTTAAAAAATGGTTAATCCACCTCCACTGTGAAGTCTTCCCTCGTGTTGTCTGCTGGGTCCTCACCTCCACCATCATAGACCAAGTAGAACCTGAATGATTCTCTGATCATCTTTTTTAGTCTGTAATGGTCCTTCTCACTGTATAGATTCATCCTTCCTTCTCTGGGTATGTCGGCTCATCCATTCTTTTGTGGGAATGGAGCCAGTAATCTCTCCTTGTAGTTGTATAGCTGAGGTCATCCATGATTCTTTTCCTGTGACTGTGATCATGTATTATTTTGTGGATAGGTCTGTGGTCATCCATAGTCAATTGTCATAATTTGTCCATCATTGTGTCCAGCTTTGATTGTCCAGCTGTCCAAAATTAATTATCTTGTAGTAGGTGAGGTAGGTGCCACATCTTTTAGTAGATGAATCGGGTCTACAAGGCATCTCCATGTATTACCTCCCACTTCAGTAGCAAACATCAAGAACCCTTCTCCTGACACCATATGATCTGGATTCAATTTATTCCTGTTATAATCATGTGCCAGTACTGTCTTGGCTTCCCTGTTTGATTTGCCACTCATTTGCTCTTATTGCATATTCTGGACTGTTATCCAAAGGCAGGTTTTCAGTATGCCCATTGCTGACCTCAAGCTGTTATTCGTGAGCAAAGTTGCTGGCATTGAATTGGTGGTTGCTTGCACTGCATTTTGATATGTTAAGATAATTTTTTACAGCCTATAGTGATTTGTCTGGGTGGGTCATTGCTTTGATTGCTTTATAAATCTTTGGATATCCTCTTTGCTGACTTGTTTATGAACTTTAGCTTTATAAAAGTTTTAAGATCTGGAGCAAACTAAGTGCCAGTATCACTGACAATCTCTTCTGGCAATCTGTTCCTTGCAAACACTTGTCATTGTTCTGAAGCATCTTTTTTTTTTTTTTGAAGTAGCTCAGTCTATTCTTGTAATCTTTGCCCATTTAGAATGTTCAGAGAGAATCCACAAATGGGCCTGCAAAATCAGTATAGGTATGTTATTACACCGTAGGCCATTTCAAAGGATGCAAATGAACTTGCGGTAGAAAATTTTAGACCATTTGGCATTTAGTACATTTTAATACATTTTTGCTAACTCTTCAATTTGTCTGTCAGTACCAGGACACCCAATTAAAGCTACAAGTCACAGTATTCATTTTCATAGTCTTTAAATGTACCTTGTGTATTGCATCTAAAACTATTGCACACAAGTTGGGAAACACTAACAACTAAAATTCACATAACAGGTTTCCATAACATGTGGGTAATTGTTTTCCTTAGTTGAAAATGTAGGGCATGATGAAAAATCCCCAAAGGGTCTGCAGGAAGTATGCTCTGATCTGATGTTGTCAATTTTCACTCTGTCCTCATCAGATGTTTTTGTATCCGATCCAGATCTGACTCAGCCATTGCTAAGGCTTGTGGCCACCAAGAACTCTTGAGCTCTTCCTTTACCCACAATGCACCGACTCCGATTATCTCAGATCTTGTTTGCTGTTTTCAGCAAACTACACGGTTGCCAACACTCTAGAGCATTTCTTTTATCAGATAAGTGTTATTAATATTTTTTCAGTGTCTTATTCTGTTTTATTTTCAGTTATATAGACTCTCCCTTACCTCATAAGGCTCCGACCTGAACCTCAGAGCCGAAGAAACCAAAGATGTCTTATCTGTCTACTTTGGATCCGAGTAAATCAAAATTACCAGATCCTACCTTTTCAGCCCTGACACAATCCAAGCTGAATCCGACAGCTAATGGAACTTCTTCAGTAAGTAGTTTGCCAAGGACTTGATATTCACCGTTGCATGATCCAGTACCCTTTAGGGTACCTTCCCCATCTCTAGAGAGAACTAGGTGCTTTCTATTCATTCTTCCAGGAGTGATACAGAGAGGATGGTGAGGAAGATTCTCTTAGCACAGGGACAGATGGGTGTTCCTTTGACTCCTACCCCTCTATTTCTATTTCTCTGTGCCAAAAGCTGACCTTTTCAGATCTGAGCTCTTCCGATTCTCCAGGGCAAGCTGCCTTTGTGGCTGTGAAGATAGTTTTCTCTGTCTTGGCAGGACAGATGGATCCATCCCCCTTGGATCCAAATTCTGCAGCCTTGATGTCTCTCTGCTCAGAGCCTCACCAACTTTTATCACAGGGACAGCCAGTACCATGACCCCAGGCTTCCACAAAGGGAATCTTGATTTCTTCTTCTGATACCTCTCCAGAGTATCCTACTGAGGAGGTGCTTAAGAAGAAGACGTGCAAGAGGAAGCACCTAGACTCACCAGAGGAGTCTATCACAGAAGATACAGATTTCGATGAAGGTGAAGGGTCCCCATGGTCACCTCCTGAAGATGTCTCACTCAGAGACATCCCAGAAATCCATAAGCAGAGAGGTGACTGGATGCCCAGCAACCCTTCCCCTGAGAAGTCTGTATTCCTGGAGGCTTTTGATGCTGGACTGTCTACCTCCTCGGTGACTCCGACTGCCAAAGAGTTAATTGAGTTGATTTCTCTCTCAGCAGGTGTGGAAGGAACCCGGCACCAATGAGCCAATACCTTGCAGACCAGATAAGATTATGGCACCACCTGTAGGCAGGCAATTATGGGGAAAAGAGGTGCCCCTTGATGCCATGGTCATAGCAGAGGCCATAAAGAAGGAGCTTGCCAAGGAAAGTTCCACTTTCCATCCCCCCAGCAGGAAGTCTCAGGCAATGGACAGATTTGGGAATCCTGTCTATGCTTCAGCGACCTTCGCTTTATAGTTGCTGAATTATTTAGCACATTTCACAAGACTTCAGAAGGATTTGATTAAGGAGCTGTCAAATACCCTCTCGAGATCCACCCCTAAAGAATTTCATTCATCTGTGACTTCTCAGTTGGCTACCCTGCAATCCATTTCTAATTCTTCCATGAGGTTAGCTTTGCATGTAGCTGAAGGAATTTCAAGGGCAGTGGGTACAGGCATTTCCATTAGGAGGGATGCCTGGATGCGCTTATGTGATTTTGCGGAACCCTTTAAGTCATTGTTTGTCAGTGTCCTCTTTGATGGCACATCTGTGTTTGGCTCCAAAGTTAAGGATACACTATCCAGGTGTGAAAAGGATGGAAATACCCTGTCTGCCATGGGCATATTTTTTTGATCCCTCAAAGATCATTTTCTAGGAATGAAGTGGTCATAAGATGTGGTTCAAGAAGTCATAGGATCCGTTCTAGGACACACTTTGAGGAAGGTCTCTCAGAGGCAGAGGAAAGAACTTGAATGGATGCTGTTGCCCCCACAGCACAGGTGACCAACAAAACCAGGGCTCCATAGATTCTTTCTCTGACAGACCCTACCAGCATTCCTGAAAGGAGGCCCAATTGCTACCTCTGCAGGAAATTGGGGATAGATTATCTCTGCACTAGACAGCTGACTACAATTAACAAACGATACTTGGGTGCAGGGGATTATATCCAGAGGTAATATAATTCCATTTTCCCTTCCTTCTATAATATCAAGAAAAATTCCTGATGCTCCACCCAGTCAGAGAGAACAAGCAGTGATTCAAATATAAAAGCTGTTAGAAAAAAGAGTCATCCAAGAGGTCTGGTCAGACCAGTTAGAATGTGGAACTTACTCAAGGTTCTTTTTAAGTGCCAAAGAAAACACGGTACTGGAAACCAATTTTGGATCTCAGCAACTTAAACAAGTCAGTTCGATGGACCAAGTTTTGGATGGTCATGGTTCAGTCCATTCTCCCTTTTTCTGGGCAAGGATGACTGGATGTGCTCCATAGACCTTCTGGATGTACAATTTCACATATAGATGAATAGACAATACAGAAGATATTTACACTTCCACCTGGGAGCCCGTCATCACCAATTCAGAGTTCTGCCCTTAGGGCTCACCACAGCTTCCAGGGCATTTACCAAGCATATGGCAGTTGTGGCAGCTCACTTGAGACTGCAAAGATTCCAAGTGTTTCCGTATTTAGATGACTGTCTGATTTCCATTTCGACTTGGCATCAACTAATAAAAGGCAAGACATCAGGTTCTTCAGGCATGCTTTCTTTTGGGGAAAACCCTAAACTACAAGAAGTCTCAACTTCAGCCAACTCAGGCTGTAGAGTTCATAGAAGTAATTCTCAACACAAAGTCAACCATAGCTTCATTACCATTTTTAAGAGTTCAGACCATAAAATCACAGGTCAGAAAGATAATCTGCAGTACCAAGATTACAGCCTGTCTGGTCCTTCAGACTCTAGGTTGAATGGCAGCAGAAGTATCATTACTACTTTCCAACTGGAGGTGGATGCCATCATATTGTCACTAGTACTAAATACTGTCTTATCAATTTATAAATATGTAACTAGACCAAACAAAAGCTTTTTAAAAGTGAATAAATAAAAATACTTAGCTGAAGACAGAATGAGTTAAAATAGTTCATTTAATGATAAAAGATAAAAGAAAAATATAAATTTGCTCATAGAAATCTGGGAATAGGTGAATTACTTTGATCAAATAGATTATAAGAAAGGAAAACATCATTCTATTGTTAGACCTTTTCCTAGCTATTATTAATTAAAATGATTACTGAGCTGTAATACAAACTGGCTGAATTTTCAGGCATCACCAGCAAAGACGCAAGTGCAGAGAACAGACTCACTGGTCTGCACTTCACAAACTCCCAGGGTAGTTTTGTCTTGAATTTTGTCTCTTCGTACTTGTCCAGTCAGCTGTTTGGTTTATGCCTTTTCCACACAGACACCACACTTGCAGTTAAACAGAGTTTGTTTTCCTGCTTTTGGCTAGTTATGTACTTTTCTAATTGCTCTTTTACAGCATTTAGTTTCATTGCCTAGGAATAGTGACACATCTTTTAAGCATAGACTAAAATAATTACATTTTTTTATTTCACCTATCTGCTATACAGTTCACATCATATGTATAATTGCTGTATTACTCAGCAAAATATAATTACAAACCATGTATCTTTTTATACATTACTTAGAAAAGGTTAACACTTCACGCATCTTTTTGTACCACTGAAAACCACATATTGCAAATGCATTCACTTATTTCTAGTTTACTGCTGCAGATTTTATAAGACTTGACATCAGCTCACAAATGTGTTACATTCTAACTTAGAAATAGTGGCAGATTTATATTTCAGACATCATACAGACTAATGATTTTGCAGTCAATCAAATTATAATTACCTTAAGATGAAACATTACATGCCATTGTAAACGTGATGATAGGATCAGAGTGATTTTCTTGGATACTAAAATGCATATGCAACTCTTCTTCATCCTTTTCTGTGTAAATCCATCCTGTAGCAGTGAATTCAGCAGATGAAGTGTCAAGAAACCTGGTCAAGGCAGCAGTTAATCAGACCTAAGTATAACCTCATTTATGATGTTCGGAGGTATGGGTACGTTTAGCACATCATGTATCTTGACTTATTATATGTGCAGTAAATCTTTCTTCATAGGTCTGATATCAACAATTAAGAATGTGTTTATGAGGAAACTTGCATTTCTTTTGTTAACTTAGACCACATATTTTTTTAGCCTGCTCAGGACAGTCAGAAAGTGTTAAAAGTTATTTTTTGTCATCACTGTAACTGGGATATTATCAGGGTAACATTGTATATTCGGAATTCCCTGTAGTACTTAATCAATTGCACCCTTTATTGTGGTTGTTGCAGCTGGCACTTCAAGAACAAGTCTGTTATATTCAAACATTTATACTAGTTAGTAATCAAAAAACCTTGGGTGCTGCTTCTATTTCGACATACAAATATACTTACGCTGAGGTAGTCTTTATACAGCATCCACATTAAGGATGCAAAGATCACACAGGTAAGGTCACAACAATCACTAATGTACCCTGCATTAATGATAACCTTGAAGCCCCTAGAACTGTAAAGACCTCATGCCCCCACCTTCTTAAGCACAAACAATATGGGCATAGTCCACTTATTCTGCTTTGTACAGTATTCATACATTTTTCAGCTTCTGTAACTCTAGCTCCATCAGTGGTCTGCGTGCATGTGTTAGTGGTGAGCTTTGTTTAATTTGGAATTGAAATTTGTCCTTGCACAGTTCTGGTCCATACCTTTTGGTATCCCCTTTTCCTTGACTATACAGTAAATCAAACAAACTACGAATGGCAGCCAAAGATCCACACTGTAGAATAGGAAACAAAGACCAAAGTAAACTCAGTGCATTCACCAAGCTGTGAGTATGAACATAGGCTTTAATGATTTCGATAAAATCAACAACAATAAAAACTCCTGAAAAACATAAAAACTCATGTAAATGTAAAAAAGGAGAATTGCGCTTTCGGGTTCTGCTAACTCTTCTTCAAATCTGTCAGAAAACTCAACAGAAATTTCTTTTAAAGAACAGCTAACCAGTCAGACTCTTAGTTGAGGGGCAGCCTTCAGATTCATTCATAAAGATGTAAACATCTTATAGGCCAACTCAAGTAGAACATCAGCCAATCTACTGGTCCGCACAAAAACACACCTCTAAAGGCAGTGAAGTTGATTAAAATATATTATGAGTCATTTATGAAGTCTACACCCCTTAGGGGCGGGTTTTAATGGTATATTGGCATTGAGGCCCAGTAATTTATCTGCTTGCTTCTCTGCTATCCATTTCATCTCTGCTTGTTCCATCCTCAAGGTAATGCCCCTCCACAAAAATCTCTTGTATAACTTGCAGTACCAAAAAACAGAAACAATGTCCCAAGTTTGACATAATACGTTTAGCCAAAGGATTCTTGACATCCTTCAGTCGTATATCACTTATATATTTAGAAATCCATTCTTTCTGCTATCTATCAGTTTTTCCTACAGAGACGGAATTATCTGAGCTGCAGCTGGCGATATAAATAATGTGTCTTGTTTTGCAGTCAGCAAAGACTTGACTGTTGAGATATACTTGCATGAAGTTCACATTCTGCATGGAAAGGACCATATTCTTTCAGATCTAACACTTAAAGTTTGCTGTATAGCAAATATGTTGTTTCAAATTGCCATTTCTTTTAAAGCTAAAAGAAGTTGTGTCACCTCCAATGTCTTTGATCTTTGGATCTGCTGTTAGTATTTTCCAGTTTCCTTTCTGTTTTTTGGTACTGCAAATTATACAAGCGAATTTTGATGGAAGGGACATTACCTTGAGGACAGAACAAGCAGAGATGAAATAGACAGCAGAGATGCAAGTGGAAAATATACAGGGCCTCAATGCCAATATACCATTAAAACCTGCCTTTAAGGGGTGCAGAGTTTGCAAATGACTCTTGTAACATATTTGAATCAACTTCAATACCTTTAGAGGTGTATCTCTGAAAATAAAGTCCTCTGAGGGTAAGGTACCTGTTGTATCCAAATCAACAAATCCAACGGAAAAAAGAAGAAACTGCAGGTACTCCACAACAATCAAAGCCAACCAGTTGCTAGTGTACTAAAACAGCTTTATTGTAAAAGTAAGCACTTTCACATCTGCTCAGGATGCTTCATCAGACTTTAACAAACATCTAACTTTCAAATATTTAAATACACACCCTACAATTCATTGGGCCAATGAAATCAAACAAACAATTATCACCAATTTGCATCCAATGCTATATATTAAAGACATATATCCATAAGGCAAAACATATATATATATATATATATATATATATATATATATATATATATATATATATATATATATATATATATGTATATATATATATATATATATATATATATATATATATATATATAAATGCACAGTAAAAAATATTTAAATATTTGAAAGTTAGATGTTTGTTAAAGTCTGATGAAGCATCCTGAGCAGATGTGAAAGCGCTTACTTTTACAATAAAGCTGTTTTAGTACACTAGCAACTGGTTGGCTTCGATTGTTGTGGAGTACCTGCAGTTTCTTCTTTTTACCTTTAGAGGTGTATTCTTGTATGGACCAGTGGATTGGCTGATGTTCTACTTAAGCTGGCCTATGAGATGTTTACATATTTATGAATGAATCTGGTGGCTGTCCCTCAACTAAGAGTCTGATTGATTAGCTGCTCTTTAAAAGAAGGTTGTGTTGAGTTTTCTGATAGTATATACACACACACACACACACACACACACACACACACACACCTCTCTCTCTCTCTCTATATATATATATATATATATATATATATATATATATATATATATATATATAGGTCCACTACATAATTTCGAAAGTTCAAAATCCCGAGCATCAGAATCCCGAAGCTCAGATGCTCAAGAATTTGAAATATCGAAAGTGTATAATAGAGATTCCCATACAATGCGGAACGGGAGCTTTCCCATTCTTTACATTGTAGTGCAATCTCGGAGTTGGTATATTTAAGTAGTGGGGATGTGTGGGGCACAGCCCCCCACATTGGAGGATACAAGTGGTCTTGTCCCTCTGCAAAAACATGAGTTTGGACTGTTTAGGGTGTTTGTGTGTGTGTGTGTGTGTGTTTTTTTATTTTTTTTATTTCGAGATTTCAAAATCTTGAGCATCTGAGCTTCAGGATTCTGATGTTCGAGATTTTGAACTTTCGAAATTATGTAGTGGACCTATATATATATATATATATAAGTATATATATATATATATATATATATATATATATATTTATTTATATATTTGCCTTTGGTCAAATTTACATCTACCCTTCTAATGTGGCTTTTATGCCTGCATCTTGTTATGAAATATTCAATATCTTAACAGAACAGCAGCTGAAGTCAATTTTCTGTATGCATTTCATACATATCAGCTTTTGCCTACCTCATTCACAAAACCTTTAACATTTGTGTTTCCCATCATGTATCACTGGACTTTTGAGGTTCACTTCAATGACAGGTTTGATCTTTTTATGACATCTCTGGAAAGTATTCCTTTATTGTTATTTTAGGATTATAAAATACTGCACTAGGCAGATCACAACTGGTGCAGTACCTCTCCTAAAATATCTGATACAATGGTATTGTAAAATGTCTACAAATGCACTAGAAGACAACGTGGCAGCCTTAACTCACACCCAGTATTTTCCAAAATGAGTATGCAGTTTACAAGCACCCATTTTTTGGCTGAATTATTTAAAAAGAAAATTGCTCTTACAGCACGGGTCACTTTCCCATAGGGAATCAGTGAAAGTTTCTTATTCGTTGACAGTGTGAGATAGTCATTGGTTAGTTGTTCAGGAAGTGCAATCAGTAAATACACGTAAGCAGAATTACTTTGCTTTTATACATTGCCTCTTTAAATTTTCTGTGTTATACACGGAGATCTTCAGCCACTTTCCAAAGTAACGTTCTGTAATATTCTTTTGGATGTCAATGGCTTTCCAATGAGATACTACAAAGAATAAATTTGTATTGCTCCTTCAATAAAGTGATCTGCATTTACCTTAACCTGTTCTGGCTTCTACATTTTTGTTAAGCAACTGTAAAACGAAAAAAAAATGTTTATTTGATACTACTAATGCCTGCTTCCATTCACGCTTATAATAAGTTCAAAATGTATGTAGGAGTTTGCTCCACCACTGTGAATATAGCAAATTGCAGTAATTCATTGAATTCCAAGTCCCTGTACATGACATTTATGAAAATGGTGACCAAAATTAATTTTCATTATAAGAAAATATTATTTCAAGACAGAGTTTGCTTTATTATTTTAAATAGTTGCAAAATATGTTTTCACACTGCAAAGAAAAAGAGAAACTAGAGAAGGGAAATAGAGACAAGAGAAAACTACAAAATTAAGTGATATTTCAAAAGAGACTGTCACAAAGAGTTGTACACAATAGAGAAGGGTGTATAAAGATGTTACAGAAATGCAGAAAAAGTATCGACCTGAGACAGTAATGTATTGAAAATGATGCCTGTGGAGAGAGCTTCCCTGCTAAAATTTGATGTGGGATCATAACATGCAGTGCAAGCTCATACTGGAAGACATGGGAACCCAAGTTCTAAAATTATATTACAGTCGTAATTATTACTAGTGATGAGATTAAAGGCTTTATTTTTTCAAGTGGCAGAAGAATACGTATATGATACTTTTGAAGCAGTAGTAGCAGGAAAAAACATCAGGTTATTAAATGTACAAATTCTGGTGTGTCAAACAAAAAGATGATTGTGTTCATAGACTAATATTATACCTGACTGTGGATGTTAGCTAGAAACTCCCAATTTACTAATATTAGTAAAGAAATCAAAAGTTAGATGGTAGAGAATCATAGCAATGAAAAAAAGTAAGGTAGAAAGTATTGTGTGAACTAGACTAAACATTTTATAAGTTAGTAGGCATTCCAAGCATGTTTGAAATGTATGCCAAAAAAACGGGAGTGGGGTAAAGAAAAAAGTTCATAAATATAAATCAAAAGCTATCTAAGCAATGAAGAGAAACAAAGTGAAATGAGAGGAGCAGACTCAAAAGAAAAATGTATAAAAGAAACAGGATTGCCAAGCAGAGCACAGGTACTGTGGTGGGCAATATCCACACAAGGGTCAGTAGGAATCCTTGGGTAATATATGTGCAATGTGTAAAAAGCAAAATCATTTTCACGTGAAAAAAGACAAGCCACATTGCAACTTGGACAAATCCAGTTAGAAATAGGCATAGATAAAGACTGCTATCCATGGGCATAGTAAAAAGCATAAAGTGAAAGTACAGAGAATGTGGCATTAGAGATTATACCTTATTTAATGAAGATTGTGTAAAACACTGTGAAATCGCAGTAAAGATATAAATGTAAGAGTTAAATGTATGGATAGGCATCAGAGACTTGCTGAAAAAATGTTAGAGGAAAAGCAAAATAGGTTGTGGCCAAGGCCAAAAATATGGAAACAAACAGGAGAATCTATGCATCTAGTTCACCCCAATCAGTTCTCATAAACTATTTGGAGTTGCAGTTCCATTAGATAAGAGAGGAAATGGCAGATGATTGATTTTTTTTTTTTTTTGCAAAATGATCTAAACATGATACTGATTGTGAAGCTCTTCTAGGCACTTTTCTTTCATTTTTATTCGATATGGGTACAGACTTCCTGAACCATTTTTTGCAGCCATCTCTGGTGTTTTCCTGAGAGGATAGTGCAAATATTGCTGTTTCATAGATCATAGAATTCAAGAAATGTAGTGTAGTTTCAGGTGACTGTTCATCAAGGCAGATCTTCAGGGAGGGCAATCTTGGAGAGCTGGTGTAAGTTAAAGATGCATACAATAGGAGGTATTTTATCTCTTTTCCTGGATCAATGGGTGCAGAATGACAGCATTATGATTTGTGTTGGTTCAACAGGAAGTAGTAAAGCATACAAGGAGTTAGGATACTCATGCTTGTCCACCGAATAAGACCTATGGTTTTGACTGCTCTGCCCATTCAACCTACTTTAACACCTAATCAACTTAAATGAAAGTCACTGCCATTGAGGATCATGTAGACCTGTGATCTCTCCACAGCTTGCTTATGTTTTTACTGCCATTGAGGTTCATGTAGACCTGTGATCTCTCCACAGCTTGCTAATGTTTGTACTGCCATTGAGGCTCATGTAGACCTGTGATCTCTCCACAGCTTGCTAATGTTTGTACTGCCATTGAGGATCATGTAGACCTGTGATCTCTTCACAGCTTGCTAATGTTTGTACTGCCATTGAGGTTCATGTAGACCTGTGATCTCTTCACAGCTTGCTAATGTTTGTACTGCCATTGAGGTCATCTAGACCTGTGATCTCTCCAGAGCTTCCTAATGTTTGTACTGCCATTGAGGTTCATGTAGACCTGTGATCTCTCCACAGTGCTTGCTAATGTTTGTACTGCCATTGAGGTTCATGTAGACCTGTGATCTCTTCACAGCTTGCTAATGTTTGTACTGCCATTGAGGTTCATGTAGACCTATGATCTCTTCTCACCTTGCTAATGTTTGTACTGCCATTGAGGTTCATGTAGATCTGTGATCTCTTCACAGCTTGCTAATGTTTGTGGAACAAGGGGGTGGGCTCCTGCTAGTCCCTGACTTTTTATTATCATATAACATTGTAACCAATATTTTTCCAGGCTCAGAGGCAAGCCTGGTGGTCTTCTAGGGAACACAAAGTACTGGTGAGTAAGATCATAACTATACACTTCTTCCATCCCCCAAAAGATACTTACTTTTGACATTTGACTATAGGTTAGTTTCTGAGAAAACAACACTAATGCCTTTGAAAGCCGGGATAGATAGAGAGCTGATGTTTTAATCAAGGTTCTGAATCCACGAGTACAACTAATTCATGAAACTTGGCAACTCCCTGCCATTATTTGATTTTGTTGGAGTGCACTCTAAGGAAATAGTTTTAGTGCCCCATTGTCTAATGCAAGTTGGGAAATGGACATAGGAATAGGAAATAACACAGTTTATGTTCCTAGTCTTCAGGTGAAGTTATTGAAAACAAAGTGCTTCTGTTCTTTATGAGTGTCCATGTACAGTGGCCAGACTGGTGTACTGTGGAACATGTAGGTCAGCATACCAGCCTGCATAAGTACATAAAATAGGGAAGGGTAGATATCATATTTGTCTGCCAGTGAAAAAAGCTGTCACAGGTGACAACAAATGGTGAATACTGTTGTGATATGGGCTTAGCCACCTATCAGCAAACCTCTGAAGCTACTGTCTAGAAAGTCATGTTAGTGACAGTAGTTAACTCAGAACATTTGCCTTTTTTATTAGCTGGTTTAAGTCTTACTACGAACTGGTAAGAATTTGCACCTTATAATTCCTGGTGTGATAGGCAGGTTGAAAAGCAATAATTTTAAAAATCCAAAAGCAGTAGGAAGAACAAAGAATCTGCTTGCATACATTTTTTACTTGCTTTACTCCTTCTTGTATCTGCTGAGCATCAAGCCTTCCTCATCTTAAGAGCTGCTGTCATGCAAACAGCTATTCAGGTTGCTTCTGTCCTCTCCTGCATCCTGGCAATGAGGGCTTGTTTTGTTTTAAGTCCTAGCCCCTCTCCAGCAGAGGTCACTAGGCTTGCTCATGCATGTGTATACTCCTGTGTACTTGTCAGGGAAGGTTGCTGCATTCTTGGCTTGGTGGGCAGAATACACACTGCAGGGCTACTCCCAATTGTTGCTGGCTCAAGGGTTTGCAGCACAGTATGGTTTATTCCACACCTCCCCTGAGGTTAGGCATTCCCATTTACAGTTCCAGAAGGTATTGCACTGATAGTCAAACATGAGACACATGGGTAACAGTCAGGACTTTGTCCCTGTACACTAGTGGAACTGACTTGTTTCCATACAGCTTTCCTTGAGCAATGATAGATGGAATTTAAAGAAACTCAGTATTCTACTTGAATCTTGTTTGAGTCCAAAGTAAACATATTATAGAAACTGAAAAATATGATGCTAAGTATTCACTGTCTTTTTTTTTTGTCTTCCCTTTTCCAACTGCTTAGAATATACCAAATTCCTCACCTTGTTCCTTTTCCAGCTCACCAAAAGATATCCAGAAGCCTTTAATCTGAATAGTTGATTGAGCTCTGTAAAAGCCAGCTAAGGCTATGGGAAGGAGCTGTTAAAAGATATCCTTCTATTCACATGTTGCGGTATTCATGACACATGGGTTTACTCCTCTTGCTACCTAAACGTACGGCCAGTATACAAAGGTTTTCACTCACTGTATGGTGCGTGGGATGTCTGACGTGGCTAGTACAACATGGGCCACAAAAGTGATGTCTTCATGCACCAACCCTCAGAACTTCTCAAACGCCAGTCAAACATCAGGTGTTCCTGCCTTCCCGGCCATCGGATTCAGAAGAAATCAGATAAGTGCCCCGTTGGGGAACCTTTACAGTCATTTAATTTATCCTAATGCTTGTTCATGTCATCCAGAAAGGGCAAGTGTAAGTGCAGCCCTCAGATACCTCACAAGGATGCCCATGATCAGTGTCTATTTTGTTTAGTTAGGTCGCACGACTACAAGGCCTGCACCATCTGCCAGGCATTTGTGCCCAAAACTCTCCACAGCCATCTGCACACACCCAACCTATGCCTAGAAAACCAACGTCTCAGACAGCTAGCCTTAGGTATGGAGGGTTCCATCGATGTACCTGCCCAACTGCCAAGAATGAAGGCCAAAATCATCAGGCCTATGACTACCGCTGTGCCTCTTTCGTCCAACCTTCAGCCTGTGGCCATCGGCCTGGTTGAAGATTAGGGCTCTGCCGTCTCGGATACAGTGGGTACCTTCATGGAAGCTGCACAATCTTGTGTGGAGGGCATGTCCACAGAGGCTTTTCCGATGCTGGGGGAAACCAGCGATCTTGGCAGGACCATTAGTTCCCTCTGTTACCTTACAGTCTCCAGTTTCCATGCAGATGGCTGCTAGGTCTCTCAAAAGGAAGGAAAAAAGGAAGCATGTGTCTCCTGCTCCTGAAAGTACCCCAGACTGGCAGGCCTTCAGCCAAAGTCTGTTGAATGCCTTTATGGTCTTATGGCCTACCTCTCCAGGGGCATCCACTATCCCTCCTCCCATCCTGAGCCCTAGGCCTCAGACATCAGATCCCCCTTAGATGGAAGAGGAGGAATTCTTTGATTCTTCTTCTGAAGAATCCCTATCATATACCTCTCAAGTTCCTTTCCCCCCTGGGATATGGCTCCCCAGAGGAAGAATCTATTGACCCTGATTCCCCAGCAGAGGATTTGAGCTTTGGGGAAACTGTCACTAAAATGAAAGAACATTTCAAGTGGGAATCATCTGAAATGTCAGAGGTCCAAAAAAGGTACTATGACCTCATTCAGATGGATTCCCCAACCCCTACTGTGTTTCCACCCATTCTTCCTGCATTCCTGGATGCCTTCTCTTCAGCATCCCAGAACCCAGACTCACAACACCCTGCTCCTCGCAGACCTGGAAGGCTTTATAAAGTTCATGAGAATGCAAAGTTCCTAATTAAGTGTCCTGCTGCAGACCCTGCCACAATTTTAATTTCAACTGATAAGGCCTCAAAACTTTTGCCTACCACCACCATTCTCCCTGCTGACAAGGACAGAAAACCATGGAATGTCTGGGTTATAAAATATGGGTCTATATTATATATTTGAAGTTTCAAAACTTCGAACCTCATATGTTTGACAACATATGAGCGAATATAATAAAAAATTAAAAAAAAAAACTTACCTTAATGCTCTGAGCAGGGGGCAAGCCCTCCTGTATCCCCCATGTGGGGGGCTGTACCCCCCACACCCTCCCCTACTTAAATATACCAACTCTGAGATCGCACTTCAGTGCAGAAAAGGGAACATTTCCCATTCTGCGCCTTACGGAGCCATTGCTTTTAACCTTCGAACTTTTCAAAGTTCGATCATATGGTGTCGACCATATGACATTCGAACTTTGAAAAGTTTGAATAATTAATAGGAACCTGAAAATATACGCTTCTGCTACTCTGGCTTTCAGAGCTACTAATTACCAGACACACATGGCTAAATGTGCCTTATCCCTTTTGGAGAAGGTCTCTAAGGAATTGTCATACTCCCCAGATTCTGCTGCCAAAGCTTCACTGTCTTCCCTAGTTGCTCTCACCTCCCAGGTTACCAGGCACTCTATAAAGTGCAGTTATGATGCTGCTGAAGCCTCAGCCAGGTCAGCAGCATCACCGTCTGCTTTGAGAAGGTACTCTTGGCTATGCCTACAACCTCTACTAGATGACTTTAGAACCAAGCTGGTTGATGTCCCTTTGGACAACTCAGCCCTGTTTGCAACAAAAGTGGCTGACCCATTTAACTCAGTACAGCAAAATGAGAAAGAGATACAGGATTTAAAACACCTGCTGGTTTCCCCTAGTCCAAAATTGCAAAGGAATTACCCAGCAAAAAAACAATTTATTAGAAAGCATTCTCACCTTGCTGCTTCCACAAGGCCTATGAAAACTTCCAGGAAGCAAACCACTCCTACCAGAGCACCCACCTCCTCTAGCCAGAGGCCGCCCTTTCAAGACAGGGCAGGTAGTGTCTGACTACCTGCCAAACTTAATAACCCACCCTTCCCCAGCTATTCTTCTCTCACAGCGCCTCTCTCACTGTCCCCAACTCTGGACACATATCACCTCAGACAAATGGGTCCTCTCTATAATAGAGTATGGTTATTTTATGACCTGGCTTATGCCTCTGAAGAGAAGGGGTATCCCACAGCCACCAAAATAACATTTACACCTATTTCAGCCAGTGTTAGACAACCTGATGGCTCAGGGCACCATTCAAACAGTACCACTGTCTGCAAAAGGAATAGGCTTCTACTCCAGTCTTTTCCTGGTTCCAAGAAAAGACAGTCCCTGGAGGCCAATTCTGAACCTCTTACTACTCAGCCTCTTCCTTCAGGTCCCAACCTTCAGGATGTTGACCATACCAACTCTCTTTCCACTCCTTTTCTCCAAGCGTTCATCGCCACCTTAGATATCAAGAATGCCTACCTTCACATCCCTATAAGGCCAAGTTTCAGGAAATACCTGAGGTTCTCTGTGGGTTCCTCTCACTTTCAATTCCCTGCCTTGCCCTTTGGGCTTTCCACTGCACCCAGAGTCTTTCCCAAATGTCTGGCTCCAGTTATTATCTTCTGCAGGACGAAAGGAATCCAGATATTCCCTTACCTAGACGACTTGCTCATTCAGGCAAACTCCAAACAGACCCTCCAGCAACACTTAACAGGTTGGCATTACTCTTGTACAGTCCCTGAGATTTCAAATCAACTTCCCTAAATCTCATCTGGAATCTACTCAAGACATTGTCTTCTTGGGGTGCAGGATTTAGACAGACATTATGAAAGCCTACCTCCCCTCACAAAAAGTGGAAAGCTTGACACAACACCTAATTATGGTCCTTAAGACCACAAAACTAACTGCAAGGCAGTACCTCAGGCTCCTGGGCTACATGGCAGCAACTATCCCCATGCTACCATTAGCAAGACTCCATATGAGGAAATTGCAATGGTACCTCAGGTCAGTTTGGACCCAGCACTCTCACACCCTTGAGTTCAGGGTACCTTTCCTGCCCTGCCTCAAATAAGAAGTCCACTGGTGGTTGAAGCAGGTGAACCTCAACCCAGGTCTTCCCCTTCAACCAGATCAAACCAAACAGACCATGCACACAGATGCCTCAGACTTGGGCTGGGGAGCAACTCTGGGGCACCTGAGAGTGAAAGGGGTGTGGCCAGGACCACACAGGAAAGAATACATTAGTGTCCGAGAGAAAAGGGCAATATTATTGAACTGCAAGCCTTCCAAACCAACCTATAACAAGGACCACTAAAAATCTTTACAGACAATACCACAGTGCTGTGGCATCTCAACAAGCAGGGAGGGGCCAAATCCTATTTGCTCTGCAGACTGGCTCCCCTGGTGTGGGAACTGGCCACCCCCCAGGGATTAACCTTGCAGGCAGTTTACATTCCTTCACTACAGAATTTTCAGGCAGACTCCCTCAGCAGATCCATGACAAACAACCATAGATGGATGCTTCACAGGGACATGTTCCTGGACCTGGTCCACCAGTGGGGTACAACTCAAATAGACCTGTTTGCCTCCTCCATCAACAGGCAGCATCTGTCCTTCTGCACCAGACGTCCACATCATCAGGCTGTGACAACAGATACCTTCTCACTCTCCTGGAAGGGGATGTTTCTCTATGCATCCCCCCCTTCCCACTTGTTCAGAAGATCCTGTTAAAGATTCAGCAGGACAGACCAAAAATCTTGCTGGTGACTCCCTTTTGGCCAAGACAGCATTATTTCCCCTTACTCATACAGCTATCCTAGGGCAGTCACCACAAGTTATCCCCCAGAGTGGACCTTCTCACACTGCACAAGGGATCCCAAATACACCCACAGTGGCAATCTCAGCACCTCACCCTGGGGGGGGGGGGGGTGACAGGTTTCTGATCCTTTTCAGGCACCTTTACAATGAGGACATACTCACTATCCTGCAGGAGGCCAGGAAACCAAATACAAGGAAATCTTACTTATCAAAGTGGAAGAATTTTTCAATATGGTGTCTCAAAAGACAGTTGGACCCGCTGCAAAGCGAGACCCCTCTAATACTGTCTTACTTGTGTGAACTATTGCAGACAAGGTTGGCCTTTTCATTCATTAAAGCCCAATTGTCTGCCATTTCAGCATGCCTGCCTCTGGATCCCTCCCTAGCTTCCAGACTACCAGCTAAGTTATTCCTTAAAGGGGTCCTTCACCTCAAACCACCCAGGAAACCATCTCCCCCCATTGAACCTCAACTATGTTTTAGAGAAGCTCACACTTCCTCCATTTGAGCCAGCAGATAAAGCTTCCCTAAAACATTGCACATGGAAGATTGTCCTCCTCTTGGCTTTGACCTCAGCCAGGAGAGTGTCAGAATTGAAAGCTCTCATGGCTATTCCACCCTTCTTAGTGTTCCACACTGACAGGATTACTCTTAGAACTAACCCCTCCTTCATGTCCAAGGTGGTGAATGACCTCTCCCTAAATCAGGCCATCCACCTACCAATCTTCTTTCCTAACCCACAGGGAGACAGTGAGAGAGTACTCCATTCCCTGGATATGCACAAACAACTCAAATCTTATCTGCACAAAACCAAGTCCAGCAGACAAGCTGATTAACTGTTCATCTCCTTCTACCCCAGGGCCCTAGGGAAGGCAGTAACTGAACAAACTATTTCAACATGGTTTTCTAAAGCTAGAACCTACTGCTACAAACACCATTGGAAATCCCTGCAGGGTACTGTCAAAGCACACTCCACCAGGGCAATGGCCTCCTCAGCGGCCTTCTTTAGGGGTTTGGATACCTCCACCATACTGGAAGCAGCTACTTGGTCTTCAGTACATGCCTTCACCAAACACTACAAGTTAAGCCTCATTTCTAGGGCTAGAGCTGGATTTGCCAGGGCTATCCTCCATTGATTCCTGGAGAACTCTACTAGGCCACCTCTCCCTTCTTCACAGTGAGCTTTGGCACTCACCCGTATGTGATGAATACTGCAACATGTGAATAGAAGGACATAGAAAAGTTGTGTAAAATCTTACCATAACCATAGATGTCCTCTTCCATGTTGCAGTATTCCTTCCCACCCACCTACCCCTCCTGCTATGCAATATTTCCCATTCTGGATGGCACAGGGCTGGCATTACCCTTGCTAGGACTTGTTCCGACTGTGGCTTACAGTTCTGAGGGCTGGTGCATGCAGACATCACTTTTATGGCCCATGTTGTACTAGCCACATCAGACATCCCACGTACCATACAGTGACTGAAAACATTTGTATACTGGCCAGACATTCGGGTAGCAAGAGGAGTAAACCCATATGTGATGAATACTGCAACATGGAAGAGAAGGACATCTATGGTTATGGTAAGATTTTACACAACTTTTATTTATTTCATCTATGCCACAGGAAGAGTGGATTACATGGCTCTCTGGAGCCCACAGTTGAAGCCAGAGGTTTTAACTCATGCAGATAAAAATGAAGGGGATGCAGAAAGATAGCAAAGTTTGTTTATATTACTGCATTCACTGCTTGGGGTAGTGGAATTAAGGGTCATTAAAGGGAAAAAAGTCTCCCCTGCTGCCAGGCTGGCACCATACCGGGACTTTCATGTCTCCTGTATACTTTACTGTTGAGATCAAGGAGAGATACTGGCATGCAGCAGATGATGAACAATATAGTCGGCATACCTACAGTTTACAAAAAGGCTAATCTTATGCTGTGAAAGCAATTACCTTTGTTGGTGCTAAGGGAAAGGTCAGTATTTGTATCTGTACTTTCCCAGATGGCTTCTTTCTTTTTCACTTTTCTTATAAGTCTCAAATGTGGCTGCAACTTTATTCTGGCTTACCATATTCTAATTCATACCTTTCACCTTCATAGCACTAGAATCAAAGACAAAGACCTAACATTGGGAAACATTTTAAATATTACTTATAACATGTTCTGAATTAGCTTGCCTCTTCTGAAAGATATGAAGCCTGAAAATGAAACGTTTGTCAGTATTTATTGACTGCAGTCCCCAATGATTTGCAGTAATCCAAAAATTATATGACAGACAGACCAAAATGTAAGCAAAAAATCTGGACACACTGTGAAATGAAATTCTGGACAGTTAAAAGGCGTGTTCTGATTTCCAATGATTATCTGCTAATATTTTTGACTTGAAACTTTTAGAAATTAATGGATTCATATAATTTTCTTGACTCCCTTCAAACTCACAGAAATGCTGCCCAGACTATCAAAAAACAAGAACATCAAAACTTGTCATGTGATTGAAATTATTTGGCTTTTGACCTTGAACAAGGAAGACAGTTACCATAGATCTAATTATTTTGTTAAAAAGCTGTTGTTGAAACTGAAGCTGTTCTCCCTCTAGCAACTAACAGTTTGACATGCTGGTTTCACAAGCTCACCCCTCCGTCAGTCTGTCTGATTATATCATCATCGGTCACTACATCAGAGAAACAAATTCCAAACCTCGGAAATCAGACATCTTTTTCCCTCTATGTAAGTGTGGTCCATCACCTTTAGTCAGTAATTCCTGTGTCATACCCCTTCCTCTTAAAGTCTCTAATATTCCTGAAAACATAAGCTTCCTGTTCATTCAATATTTTCATTTTACTATTTTCTCCAACTTTAAGCATGACTTCTTACCTGGCCATGCCAGACATGTATTTCTCTTATCATTAACTCAAACCATATGTACTCAACTTGGTTTCAGTATTCTTGTCAGTTCACTAGGCCTTGATGCATCCAGGCCCTTTAACATGGGTATCTACCTTCTTCTTCTATGTCATCTCTTTGAAACTGGTCTCTCTTCTGCTACAATCCAACTTTTTAGCTACATGACATGAAGCATGTAGTCTATCACATGGGAGCATGACATATTTCTTTTCTACCTGCTCTTTTATAGTTTCATAGGAGGTTACTAGGCTAGTGGCCCTAGAGCCGTTACAAGCCTAGCCATGTTAATCCCAAGTTGTTCCATCTGTCCTTATTAAGTGAATGCATTTTGCAGAGTTAATCTATGGCCAGCACCGACTCCCTATGTCCATGGGGGACACGAGTGCCACCCCTGTGGAAGTTTGTGGTCTCCCATCCATTTGTGCAGGATGCGCATGAATAGGGTCAGTGAGGAGCTCTGTTTAATGTGAATTGAAAGTTTGTTCCAGAGGAGCATCAGTCTCTGGGAGACATATTTGTTTCTCCAGCATGTTCTGTTAATGTCACAGGCTAGGTTAAGATCCCTAGAGTGAGTGAGTCTTGTGCTATTAGATTTGTGTATGTGAAGCATATCCATCAGGGCAGGGTCGGACAGTGCCTTGTAGACCAGGCACAAGCCTCATTGCAGCAGCCTATATGACAGAGTACAGTGACAGGGCATTTAGTCTAACCATGTACATCATGGTTTGGAGCTCCTGTATTTTCTTGGTGAAGAACCTCTGTGGTCTCTCCAGCTGCTGCAGGTGTCTATTGAGATACATGCAAAATGGAGCATTGTACTCTACTAGTGGTCTGATGAGGGTCGAGTACAGTGGGGCTATAACATCCTTAGACCTGGATGTTCCTTAATCACTAACCTTTGTCCCTGTGGTCACCCATCTTTATGAGTGATATTTAAAAACATTGTGGTAATTATAGATTTCTGTGGTTCACAAACATCTCTGTGCCCCTGTGTTTGCTTTTTCTGTGTCCTTTGTTCAAACTTCAACTGCAAAACAGTTTTTAACCCTGTACAAGCACAGCCAAAGGTTTTGGGTCTTTATAAAGTGGGGACCCTACTTACCTGCTCCATCATGTACTCAGCTGTTTGGTAACCACATTTAAGGAAAAGGGCTATCCCCCGATCAAACAAATTTAACAAAATTTAACAAAATCTGTTGCCAAATTGGCTTTGACAAACTGCAATTCATCAAACTCTGATTCAGCCAAAACAAATAATGACTAAATTAATCCTCCTGGGAACAGAACTGCATATTCTCTGTACAAACTAGCTCAGAAATTATCATCCATCACAAGAAAGGCTGCTGACTTTATAACATAAAAAGTTCAGTTGGATACTAAAAGTGAAACTATTTTAAATATCAAATAAAATGTATTAGCATTTACTTTTCTAAACAACATTTTTTGTTTCAAACCAGACTACATACAAATAAGTATTGGTCATTGTTTTTCACAGTATTTTATTTTTTTCTTCCAATGACAAAGTTCACCCTGGTGTTTATATTTTAATCAGGTCAGTTCTAAATCATTTCTCCTAGTCCTGTAATTTTCTTTATTGAGTCTGTAGCTCAGACAAAGGGCCTTTGTTGGTATTTAGACAATGTTTCAGAATTAGGAGAGCATGATTCTGGTGGGAAATGTTTTGGGTCTACTATATCTTCAGATTCTTTAGTTGCCATGGGGCTACTATATTCTCAGATTATTTAGTAAGCTTAAGCTTCAGTGGTAAACATTCTAAATTGTTGACTGTGTAAGGTAAAGCAATTATTACTACTACTGCTTTGTACTGAAAAATGGCAGGCGTGAAAATTGCTTCATATGGTACTGAAATATTTTGTTTTTATTTTATTTGTATTTTATAATCAAGGTAAAACAATGAGTTCCATGCACCTTTTTCAGTCTCAGTTTGGGAGTGCTGTCTGTTTAAGTGATGTACCCACAGTCACACAATTGAGTAGTGAAGGCTGAAGGAATCAAACCCTGGTCCACTAAACCACATGCAAGAGCTCATTAACATCTCCTTAATTCTCTGCCCCAACTGCCAGACCAACATCTGTAATGTGTTTATGAGCTATAATCCATTTTCTAAACTGCTTTACAATGTGATATTTGTGGTTATAGCAAGCCAAGCACAGCAGACCAGACTTTTCTATCACCAGCAACTATCCTTAGCTTAGCCAATTGGATTTTTGTGTTCCTAGGCAAGTTGAAAGATATAACCTTCAAACTTGTCTTGTGTCTACACTTGCACCTTCTCTTGGTAGGCTATACCTTGTATACCTTCTGTACGAGGCACATCCTCACTAGTTGTCCATACAAATGTTTTCATCCTGGGGAGCAGCATATGTGTTCTAAGATCCTCTCAGATTGTAGAGTACCTCACTGCACCATGGTGAGTGAACACAACTACCATGTAAAGGAACCCAGTTCCTACAGCTAATATACATGATCTCATTTTTTTGCTCACTACCAAAAGCTCATGGCTGTTAATGGAGATGCGGACATAGGTAAGTTGAGAACGTCATCTTCTTACTTGGATGTCACTTCAGCACAGTCTGGCACAACTCCTGCAGTACTATTATCACTGGAGCAATGCACTTGTCAGTCTCTGATTTCTTCTGCTCTTATTCATGAAAAAGACATCAACATGCTTAAACTCTTATACTTAAGGCAGTTAGTCTGAGCTCACATGTAGAGAGCAATCCACTCTTTTCTGGGAAAAAGGCAGTTGGTCTGAGCTCACATGTAGAGAGCAATCCACTCTTTTCTGGGAAAAAGGCAGTTGGTCTGAGCTCACATGTAGAGAGCAATCCACTCTTTTCTGGGAAAATCCCATGACCTCTGACTTATAGGAGCTGATTTTCATCTCATCCAGTTTGCCTTCAGCAAAAGCAAGCCACTCCAGCACACACTGCAGGTCATAGTCACTTGAGGCCAAGAGGAAAATATGGGACCAAATTCCAAAAGAGCTTCTGGCAGTGTATGTCTGCCCTGATTCTGAAAGACATGATCTCAGTGTAAGTGACTTACTTCTATGTAAGGCCTATCTATGAAAAGGCTTACACTGGGGACCAGATTCAAAACAATCTGCCCTCAGTGTAAGTGGTCACCTACCCTGAGAGCAACTCTTGTAAATTGGGCCCAATGTCTGCAAACAACAGAAATGCAACACTCATGTCTTCCATACAGACTCTGTCCAAACCTGGCTGCTCTTTGATATCCTGTTCTTGAAAATCAGGAACAGGAGGCGACAGAAGGCACTCTTTTATTGTAGTGCTAAATCACCTTGAGCATTTTTAATGTAATGCCAAGAGTGTTAGCACATCCCTTGCTCAACAATTACGTGGTCCAAATGGCAAGTAGCAGTATCCATATGAATGCTTAGTACAGTGACAGAGAAAAGTGAAAGACACATATATGAAAATATTAGTTTATTGCAGTCAAGTAAAAAGGGTAGAACTGAAGAATGCCAGAGGTAGGAGAATGAGGCATTTGTGGTACCTGGACAATAATGATTCAGTTCTGATTTAGGGAAATATGATTTCACAGAGAAAGTGGTGAGGACCTAACGTATACTATGAAAGGCAGCAGGAGAGTTTAAGGATGTCTGCAGTAAAGGAAGGAATAAAACAGGGTAGCTACTGATGACCAATTTGAAAGCTTGATAATATCTTGACAGACCACAGTGTCCTTCTGTTTATGGCAGATCATAAATGATAGCTGTAGGTCTTCCTGTTTGTTTGTCTTTATATCTAATAGCAGCAGTAATTAATAGTTACAACAGTTTATGTAATTGTTTGGCTTTCTGTCAAGCTACAAAAAGGCACTTCACTTATGAATTAACTGTAACTCATGAACTTCATAGTTCTCAGTTTCGATTATTGGTTTATTGCTGTTTACAGCTGTTGTTTTGCACTTTAAATGTTGGTGTCTAGCACTTTAGTTGACAGTACTTTGATTTAGATTTGTAGATTTAATTTTTGGAGGCATATTATTTTTAGCCCTGTTGTTTTATTGTTTTCCTATTTCTGAAATGACCTACTCATACTCACTTTAATCTTAACTTTTTGAAGTGGCTATTTAATGTAAGAAGCAGCCTTATTTTGTGTTTGTATAATGAGTGTGCACATATTAACATATTTGATTCTTATTTTCAATGTCATTTTAACTTCTAAAATAGGGTTTTAAGGTAAAAAAACAGCTTTTTGTGTCAGTTGAGTAAGGTCAAGTATTACTTGTTTTAGATACTTGTACATTTAGAGAACATGTAAGCCACCCCATTTTGAAATCAGAGCTATTCTTGCACATTTTTGTTATTTTTGGGTTAGATATTGTTAAAATAGATTTATATGTTAATTGCTTGCTTGTGACTTAATTGCCTGTTAATTGGTATTACATATGCTAAGCAGGTCATTGAAAATGCTTAAAATAGAAAATGTACCTGTTTTGTTCATTCTATAATTGAAATAGGTCTACCAAATTACATGGACTGCCAATTAAATTTAACTTCCAATACAATGTCTTTATTGAGTTACATCTCAATGAGGAACCAACTCACCAAATATAACTGGTCAGGAATTTAACCGGAGGAAAAAATTAAACATAAGCATGTTTTACAGAGGTACAACCCGCTGTGCAATCCATGTGGGAGACAGGCCTCCCACCCCAAACCATGTATATATAGATATATGGGGGAACTCAATATAGTTGAATCCCCCTTTGGTCAACAAAATTTACACGACTGCACAGATGGTTGACAGGTGGGCACAAGCAAACAATTCTTAGGGTTGGGAGATATGTTCTTTCCCTGACATTGTACATTTTGAACTTATTATATATAATCAGCAGGGGGCGAAGGGGGGAGGGGCTTGGCCCCCTGCAAAAAATAATGTTTTACGCTATTTTTAAAATGTTTGCTTTGCAGGTGCTGAGATTTTTGCTCAGGGCATACATAGTGGCATGTCAATGTTTGCAAAGCTGATCTTTTTGTGGTTGACCTTCTGAACGTTGATATCTGGGTCATTCATTCTTTTTCAGTAGACCCATACTTCACAGTCATAGGTTCATAGGTGTTTAGTAGGCTAATGACCATAAGGGTCTTTTTAAACCAAGCCATGCATCCCAAATCTCTGACAAGTTTTGATACCCTTGCTAAGTGTAAGCAGGGGCTTGGGAGATGAAATATTTACAAGCTAGGGCCTGGAAAATTAACCATTTACAGGTTGCCTGTGTCCATTAGAGACATAGGCGCTAAACCAGAGATGAATTTCCTGTTCCCCATCCAACTGACCAGGTTGCACTTGAGTTGGGCTTGGGAGGAACTCTGATTCACATGGATAGGGAACCTGTTCCAGAGACGGGGCAATCTCTGGAATACATACCTGTCTCTCCAGCAGATCCTTTTTATATCACGGGCAAGGTTTAAGTCTGTAGAATGAGTTATTCTGGTGCTTTTTGCTTTGCAGATATGCAGGAGGTCCATCAGAGTTGGGTCTGACACTACCCTATACGTCAGGTATAGATCTCCCCTCAAAAGCTGTAGGAGACAGAATACAGGGATAAAGGCTTGAGGTGATCGGCATAGGACATTTTACTTAAACCCTATATTCTTTTAGTGAGGAGCCTCTGTGGACATTCCAATTGTTGGATTATGCCTGGTTAGGTACATACCAATCGGGGCATTGTACTCAATGATAGGTCTGATGAATGCCGAATACAGTGGAACAATGACTTCCTTGGATTTAGATGCTATACCTTTGTTTATAAGTTGTGCAACACAGAATGATTTCCTCACTACTGTAGACACATTATGGTCAAAGGCTAGATTACTATCTATGTGTGTCCCTAACTCCCTGACTACTGCGTCAACTCTAAGCAGTGTGTTGTCAATATGATATTTTCCAGGAGTGGATGACTTCCTGAAGGATAGTGTTATGCATTTTTTGGTATTTAGTTTTAGTCCATTCCTCTGACACCAGTTGCTTGTCTGTATTAGCCCCTTCTGGAGAACACTTGTGTCAGTGTGGGATTCAATGACACCCCTAATTTGCAATCATCTGCAAATTTAGTCAGCCAGAGATCAATGACATTGGCCTTGATTTCAGAGAAGTAAATGCCAAAAAAGGAGTCGTCCGAGGACTGATCCCTGAGGGACTCCACTTGTGACTGGCCTCTTTGTAGAGGTGGACTTCCCAATTCCAACTTTCTGGGTCCTGTCTGTGAGCCAGTTGGTTATCCACTGAGTGACATACAGGTTTGTACCTAACCTCATGAGTTTGTCAACAATGTCCAAGTGGGGTATTGTGTCAAATGCCTTGGCCAGGTCAAGGTAAGCAGTGTGAATGATGTTACCCTCATCCATTGCTTTGGTGACCTTCTCAAAGAAGTCCACCAGGTTGAGTAGGCATGATCTGCCCTTGACAAAACCAGTGTCCAGTGTCTGGAGGTTCACTATATCACTTTTGATCATTTCCATGATAATTCTATGCATGGTTTTGCATACCAGACTAGTGAGACTTATGGGTCTGTAGTTTCCAGGGTCTGTAAATCGCCGAACTTTGTGCAGAGTGATGAATTCTGCTGTTTTCCATTCATTTGGCACAAAGCCTGTTTGGAAGCTATAGTTAAATAGCAATTCTAGTGGCCCTGATAGGAGTGTGCAGTTAGAACTTGTCTGATTGAAGACTGCTGGAACAGGGCTCAGTTTTGAGCTTTTTTCCGGTTAATTGGGTAACTTGTTTAAATAAGTTTGTTCATTTTCTATTGTGTTATATATATATATATATATATATATATATATATATATATATATATATATATATATATATATATATTGCACTTTATTCATCTGCTTTTACTGTATTTGTGTTTCTTCCTACTTTATTACTAGGGGCATTGACTACAACTCTGATCAGAGGTATATAACAATAAGTATCCTTTTCTGTGCATTTAATGTGTTTTTTTAATTGTATCTGCTTTATTTTCTGAAAAATATATATATATATATATATATATATACTTGCTTCCCACCTTTCTAAGCTAGTATAGTCCAGTTTTCAGGTTAGTGCTGAATTCAGGGCTGTGTTACAAATCTCTGTGTTTGCCCATACCTTACTTGGATAGAAGGAAAATGTTCATCGTGTTTCACTGTTGCAGTCATTACAATTGGGTTATCCTGCTGGCAGGCTACCCACAGTCGGCCTGAGTTCCAAAGTCTAGGTCCGGCATCGGTTACTGTCACCTCTTCCCTGATGTCAGTGCGCCAGGGATATAAAAGATGCAGGCGATGCCATTTTCTTCAGTCTTTCTTGCCGCGCGGTGCCCGAAGCAAAAGCAGTTCACAAGTGCCGGTCGGCCGACTCCTGAAGTTTTCAAATTCGAATTTCAGATCCGAAGTCTTCATTAAAGGTAAGTACCCCATTGGGGAAACTTTTTTCTTGCTCCAGACCGATGTCAGAAAAAGTTAATAACTGTATTCCTTGTGGGAAGCAAATACCTCATAAGGATTTTCATTCTTACTGTATTCCTTGCCTAGGCCCTGACCATAATGTTGCTAGTTGTCGGTTTTGTGCCAGATTTAACCAACTCACTGTTAAGCGTCGGTACGATTTTGCATTTCATTACTTTGGCAGAAGATTTAATTATATAATGCTGTCGGATCAGCCGACTACTGGAGTTTACAAAAAACGAAAAGAAAAAGAAAAGGACAGGCATCCGAGATCCAAAACTGACGATGAGGCTTCTTCTAGGCCTGTTGCCGGTTCTCAGTGAGGTGCTTTCGCAGCCCCTGACGCCCGCTAACTCAGAGCCACAGGCCGCTTCCAACTCCCACGTGGAGCTGACTGGGCTTCTGGAAACTCAAGGTATTGGACACTCGGAAATCATTCCCACAGATGGGTCCGGAGCCGCTGAGTAGGCATCGGCTTCTGAGGGTGTTTTCAGGCCTACACAGTTATATGTAAAACCTACTTCAGCTATAAAGGCAAAGACTAAAGCAGCTCTAAAGACAAAGAAACAAGTGCAGCATTCACCTGGACAGGCCTCCATGCCTAAAAAGCAGATGCTTAAAATGGCTGAAGACCTTATTACTTTGATCAGGGGTTCCCATCCCCCTCCTAATAAGAGGCCTAGGCAAGAGTTAGAATATGAATCTTCAGACAAGGCTTCCATTTCCTCTGATTCCTCCTCTGAACAAGATTACTCTGTTCCTCCTTATGAGGATTCTGATGCTGAAGAATCTATTCCTTCAGCCTGTCCTCCTGAAGATTATTCTTTTGTGGAAACACTGCACACTATGAGGGAGCATTTCCACTGGGAGAGCCAAGACTACTCAGAATCCAAGAAAAGGCTCAGAGATTTCTTTTTATTGCCCCAGCACAGGCCCCTGGCTATTCCGCCTGTTTTAGACATTGTAGATGATGTATTTTCAGAGTCCAGTTTTTCTCCAGACTCTTTACCACTAGCTCCGGGTTAAGCCAGACAGATACTACAGGGTTCCTGATTCACATAAAATTTCTCTATAAGAACCCTGCAGCAGACCCTGAAACCATCTCTCAGAGTCCCAAAGGGGTCAAGGCTTCTACTGCAAAGAACCCGAACCCCTCTGATAGGGATTCTGGAGCCCTAGACAGATGGGGTAAAAAGATTTATACCTCTGCTACCTTGGCTGTAAGAGCCTTAAATTGCCAATTTCATATGCTTAAGTATTAGCAATATCTTATGTCTTTGCTTAAACAGAAAATGCCAGCAAGTACAGAATGTGCAGACAATAAAGAAATGCAGATTTATTGCATGCAGCTGAACAAGTTAGAAAGCATACTTTGCAATGTGGTTTTGATTCTCTAGAGGCCTCCTGCAGGGCCGCTGTTACAGGGTCTGTCATTAGGAGGCATGCTTGGTTAAAAGAACAGAATTTGCCGGATCATGTTAAAGCAAAACTATTAGATGCTCCTTTACAGCATGATACTTTGTTTGGTGATAAGCTGAAGAGGTGTTGAAGAAAATGGAGGACAAAGCTAAATCTATGCAAACAATCAAGGATTTCTTGCAGGTACAGCTTCCCAGATTTAGCAGGAACTGGCCTACAAAAAAATGGTCCTTTCCAGTGTCAGATAGACCACAAAGGGGCAGATACAGATGCCCCAGAGGCAGATCACAGCCCCAAGGCTCATACAGGCCTAAACAATGGGGTGCTTCTACTTCCAAAAGCGAAGAGGAAAAATCACAGGCATACAGAAAACAGTCTCAATGACTTCCCATTTCCAGCACCAAGCACTTATCTTTTGGCAGCCCCTTTGGGAGGAAAACTAGCACTTTTTTCACAAAATTGGCACATGATCACCCAGGACAAATGGGTTCTAAATATAGTTGCACAAGGCTACAGGTTCCATTTTCACACCCTGCCAAGGCAAAACGGTATGCCAGATCTGCCACACAATCAATGGGCAGAGGCACAAAAACAAGTTTCATCCGTCACGGACATGAGGGCCATTCAACAAGTACCACTACAAGAGTAGGGTCAAGGATTCTATTCAAGACTGTTCCTGGTACCCAGAAAAGACAAAGCCTGGAGACCTAATTCTAAACACATATCTGGATATTCCAAAATTCAAGATGTTGACTCTACAGCAGCTTCTGCCCATGTTGGGCAAGAAGGCTTGGCTTGTGACTTTAGATCTAAAAGAGGCATACCTGCATGTCCCAATCAGACAAACATACAGAAGATACCTCACATTCAAAGCTGGCTCAATGCACTACCAATTCTCTGCACTGCCCTTTGGCTTATCTACTGCACCCAGGGTCTTCACAAAGTGCCTGGCACCAGTAATTGCATTTTGCAGACAAAGAGGAATACAAATATATCCTTACTTGGATGACTGCCTTATTCAAGCGGAGAACAAGGACATTCTACTACAGCATCTGGCATTTGTAAAAAGATTACTGACAAGTCTAGGGTACACAGTAAACGAAAAGATATCAAAACTCGTACCCTCTCAAGAGATAATATTCCTGGGTGCAAGCTTAAATACAACTGCCCAGATGGCTTATCTCACGCCAGACAAACACAGACAACTGACTACTTATTTCAAAATGTTGGCAACAAAGACCCAGTTATCTGCAAGAAAAATTCTGCAGGCCTTGGGTTTCATGGCATCCTGCATTCTGCTAATTCCATATGCAAGACTGCATATGAGGAAACTTCAATGGTATCTAAAAAGTGTTTGGACTCAACATTCCCAACAGCCTGGGGACAATAATTACCCTCCTTCCCTGCCTGCAACAGGAGTTTCGATGGTGGGCAAAAGCCTGTCACCGCAACACGGGACAGCTATTCACCTTACCCACAGCCAGGCAGACTTTGACAACAGATGCATCAGATTACGCCTGGGGGGGCCCATATGGCAGGAAAATGTATTCAGGGCACATGGTCCGCAAGTCAAATGCATCTACATATCAATCAAAAAGAGATGCTAGCTGTTCAGAATGCCCCAACAGCCTTCAAGGATCAACTTCACCCAGGACAACTACTAATAAGGACGGACAATACTACAGTCATGTGGTATATAAACAAGCAGGGAGGCACACATTCCTACCCCCTCTGCAGGCTAGCCATGAACTTGTGGCACACAGTATTGACTTACCAAGTACATCTACAAGCACAATTCCTGCCAGGAAGGAAAAATACTCTGGCAGATGAACTAAGCAGAAACCTCATGGATCCCCACAAGTGGAAATTGGATCCACTAGTCTTCAGCATGATAACAACGACCTGGGGATGTCCAGACATAGATCTATTTGCCTCTCCTCACAACTACCAACTACAGAAATTCTGCATAAGGACGTATCACAAGCAAGCATGGAAAGTAGATGCTCTATCTTTCAGCTGGAAAGACCTAACAGTATATGCTTTTCCTCCTCTGCCTCTCCTCCCCAAAGTACTCCTCAAGGTCAGACAAGAGAAACCAAAAATGATACTGATTGCCCCAGACTGGCCCCGCCAGCACTGGTACCCAATCCTAAAGAGCTTGTCTCACTGCCCAGCCTGGACATTACCTCAAATGCCTCACTTATTGACCCAACAAGACAGTCAGATACTGCACAGCCAACTCAAAACCTTAAACCTGGCAGCATGGCAGATAATACAGCCTCTCAAGACACAACTCTCTCTAAAGCAGTGATGGATGTTATTTTGGAGGCCAGGAGGCCTAGCACCAGAAAATTTTAGGCAGACAAATGGAAGACATTCTGTGCTTGGAACCAAGCACAAGGTACTGACACGATTGTTCCAAATATCCCTCAGATTTTACAATACTTAACTGAGATGCTGGATGAAGGCCTTTCTTTTTCATCAATTAAAATTCATGTTTCTGCCATTTCAGCTCATTACAATACAGATCCACCTATTTTTTCACACCCCTTACTAAGGCAGTATCTCAGAGGGGCCAAAAACATAAGACCTCCAAGGAGAACACCAATACCTGCATGGGACCTCAACTATGTCTTGGAAAAACTCACACTACCTCCATTTGAGCCAGCCTCTGCAGCTGACATAAAATTCTTATCCTGGAAAACAGCTCTGCTCCTAGCAATAACCTCTGCTAGAAGAGTCTCAGAGTTACAGGCACTCATGGCTGTGGAACCTTTTATAATTTTCCATCCAGACAGGGTTTCGCTGAGGACATACCCTACATTTATGCCTAAGGTAGTGTCCAGTGTGGCCCTTAACCAGACAATTCATTTGCCTACCTTTTATCCAAACCCACAAAATAAGGGCGAGAGAATTCTGCATTCGTTGGACATTCACATTCAGCTATGCTTCTACTTGGACAGAACTAAAGCTTTCAGAAAGACTGATCAACTTCTAGTGGCATATGCTGCAGTATCACAAGGAAAGCCTATCTCTAAACAGACTATTTCAAAGTGGATATGCCATTGCATTCGTTTCTGCTATTCCCAGCATGGCAAATCAGTGCCTAAGGACATTAGGCCACACTCAACCAGAGCAGCAGCCACTTCAGCAGCCTTTCTCAGAGGAGTACCAACCAAAGACATTTTAGAGGCTGCAACTTGGAGTTCAGTGCATACCTTTACAAAGCACTATCACTTACCTCTCTACTCTAAATCCAGGGAAGGCTTTGCCACTGCAGTCCTGCAGGGCCTTATAGCCTCTCCTAATCCTATTTAGCTCCAGTCTCCCAACCTTTGGGATTCAACCCAATTGTAATGACTGCGACAGTGAAACAGGATGAACATAGTGCAATTGTGTACCTACCATAAATGTAGATGTTCAAGTGTATTCACTGTTGCAGTCCAGGTTACCCTCCCTCCATGCAACCTTTTCTTTGCTGGGATTTATCTGTACTTCGCTATCCTATACAACCTATGTGGTGTATTTGCTTGTATATGAAGGAAAAGTTGTGTTATGTGCATGCATGTTTTTGGCATAATTTAGCCTACCCATTTTGGGGCACCTGACATCTAGGGCAAGAAAAACTGAAGAAAATGGTGTTGGCTGCATCTTTTATACCCCTGGCGTACTGACGTCAGGGAAGAGGCAACAGCAACTGACGCCAGACCTAGACTTTGGAACTCAAGCCGACTGCGGGTAGCCTGTCAGCAGGATAACCCAATTGTAATGACTGCAACAGTGAATACACTCGAACATCTACATTTATGGTAGGTACACAACTGTACTTTTTCTCTGTTCACCTGTGAGAGAGGAGAGCTTTGAGCAGCCTATCTGTCCCTGGAGGAGTGGTTTCAGCCCAGAAATTAGTAGCTTATTGGCCATTTTGGGCTAATTTCTATCTCTTTCATTTCCCTGCTATAAAAAACGCATTTGCCCAGTTTTGTGCGCCGGGTAGCGCCAGTTAGCTAGTGTATAACTGTTCCCGGCTCCACAAAGTCTCCTCTTCAATTTTTCACTTGGAACTAGACAACTTTCAACTTAAGCACTCAAGCCATTCATTTCTCAGCCTGGCACTTGCTCAAAACTCATAGCAAGCACTTATAAACCCTAGCACTAGACCCCCCCTATACTGTACAGAATGACAAAGCTCTCTGTTCGACCTTACCCTCCATTCAGTAAAACAGTTCACTGTACCTATCCATGCATGTCCAAAGGGCAGTTTTAACTGTACTCTCCAATCCAACTGGTGAATCTGGGCATTTTGAGGCAATGTTACAACTGCCTCATGTACACAGACAACTCTCTCCTCCTACCACCAAACACTAATACATGCGAGAGATGCAATTATACAGCCAAACTGGAGGCTAAGCTCTCTCAACCCAAGACTGGATCAGACAGTCAAGAGGAGAAGGGAAATACTTGCATCATACCACCAGTCTCACATAGACCCATTAAACCAGCACCAGCACAAAACACACATAAATACACGAAAACATACTCGGAGGCTCTAAATAAAAATCTGCAAAAGCAACAGAAGCCTCCAAAGCAGACATCCAAGCAACCTCCACCCCCCAACACAAACCATGAAACACATACTTCACAAAACCAGTGTGCCACGCAATCACAGCCCTTAAGGCAAAATAACATACCCAACATGCTAGTAATAATAGGTGACTCTGTAGTCAAGCACACTGATGTCCCACTCACTAGGTTGAATAAGGAGAAGGTTACTGTTAGCTGCCTGTCGGGTGCCAGGATCCACCACATAAGACAAGCACTCAGGTAACTCGAGAACAAGTACAAATACGACTCTGTCATTGTCCATGTTGGTGTGAATGACCTGAGCCGTACCTCCCTGGACTACATGAAAAGAGACATGGAAGAGCTCTCTGATCACATAACCCAAGGCTGTTGTGACCCTGGCCCTGAGTAGCATTCTGCTGTCACCAACAATGATACCACGGTATAAAGAAAAAATTATCAATTTCAGCAATTGGCTAAATTTCTGGTGTCATTCAAAGGGGATCCATTGTCTGTCCACCTGGGATTACATGCTCGACAAGCCACGCTGCTTTGCTAGAGACGGCTTGCACTTGTCACCCTTAGGCTTTCAAAACTGGCCAAGGCTCTTGCCACCCCCAAAGTGCCTTTCTTAGGCAAGGCTTAAAAGACAAACCCACCGCCATAAATAGCACAAATAACAAAAAACTGAGGGTAATGGTACTCAATGCCAGAAGTCTAAACCTCAAAATGCACGCATTCGAGGCACTCCACAGTATGGAGAAAATCAATATAGCTGCAGTAACAGAAACCTGGTTTAAGGGTACAGAGAGCACCCCAGCACTACCAGGCTACAACTCATATGATACATTTCGGCCACAGAACCCGTATTGAAATACAAAAGGCAGGGGCATATCCCTATTCATCAAGGATACCCACACCTCCAGGTTAGTGGCACAGCACAATGCTTTAGAGATCATCCACATGCAACTAACAATGGGCAAAACTGCTGTTCAAATTGTAGCTTGCTACAGATCACCCACAGTGTCCCAAGACCCCCATTCTGCATTTCTGGAAACACTGGGAAACATAAATGTCCTACCAAACACCCTAATATTGGGTGATTTCAATTACCCAAACATTAACTGGGAGAACTACTCATGTACTAACTCCCGTGCCCAACATTTCCTAGAATTTATAAACTCAAATGCCCTTGATCAACTGGTCAACACTTCCACCAGAGGTGACAACATATTGGAACTGGTCATCAACAACATGGGCGACCGGTGTTCCACATCGGAGGTCAACCCCTCGCTGGTTAGATCTGACCATAAACAAATCAGTTTGGATATACACATTCTGCCCCCACCGCCCCGGACAAGGAAACCACCATGAAAAACTATTCAAAAGCAAACTTCACATTACTTAAGACCGAGGTGGAAATTTCAAAGCCCCCATGCTAAAGGATAACGCTGTCCAAGCTGCAAAATCCTTTACTATTGCATTCTGCGGGCACCTACAAGAATGCATGGATCGTGCTATCCCAAGCAAAACCAAGACTCACTCCTCCAAGAAAAGGAAACCAGTTTGGTGAACCCTTGTCATCAACAAGCTATATAATAGAAGGAGGAAACTAGTACAGAAAATAGTAAAATCCCAAGAAGGGAAGACATCCCTGATCAGTATCAGCAAGAAACTACGATCCCTCATAAAATTATCCAAGGCGAGCTTCGAAAGAAAAATTTCCAAGGACTCCAAAGATAACCACAAGGCATTCTTTAGCTATGTCAAGAATCTAAGTGGTAATGCTCAGATCTGCTCGGAGTTAGTGCAGAATGGCACAAAATACACTGAACCGACTGATATCGCTAACTTCATGGCAGACAGGTTCAGTGCAAATTTCACCCGCCTCTCACCCCCAAAAAGGGTCCATAACCATACCAGAAGAATGTAGAGCCCTAAAATCACAGACACTCCGATTAAAACAGCCCTCTCCAAAGTCAAAAACATGGCATCAATGGGACCGGACCGTGTCCCAGGCTGAGTCCTACACAAGCTCAAAGACAGACTAACCCCTCACCTAAACACACTGTTCAAACACAGCCTCTCCACAGGCTACTTACCCACAGAGTGGCGTACAGCAACGGTTATTCCGCTCCACAGAGGTGGAGCCATAACAGACCCTGGGAACTATCATCCTATAAGCCTGACTTGCTTGGTCTGCAAGGCTATGGCGCGCATCATCATGGAACTCATTAACAGAGACATTGGGAACCTCCAAACACTGGACCCTACCCAGTTCAGCATTGTTAAGGGCAGATCATGCCTCCTAAACCTGGTGGACTTCTTTGAGACAGTTACCAAGGCTATAGATGACAGGAAGGTGGTAAGCACAGCCTACCTAGACCTCGCGTAGGCCTTCGACACCATTCCCCATTCTGGTATTATAGACAAGCTCACCAGCCTGAACATAAACCCTTATGTCACAAGATGGGTTGCGAGCTGGCTCACGGACAGAGCCCACATGGTGAGAGTTGCAGGAGCTAGGTCCGACTCTAAACCAGTTACAAGTGGCGTTCCTCAGGGCTCAGTCCTAGCATCCCTCCTGTTCGGCATATACTTCTCAGAGGTACAGGCAAGTACAGGAAGACTATGGCTGAACAAGTTCGCAGACGACTGCAAACTAGGGGCTATAATTGACTCTCCGGCTGACACAGACATCCTTCTAAAGGGTCTCACTCAGACGGATCCCTGGCGTCAAAATCATGGCCTCAAACTAAATGCCAAAGAGTGCATAGTCATCCCCTATGGAAAAAACAAAGTGCCCACAAACTACCACATAGGGGGTAGTCCCCTAAATACGGAAAATGTAATAAGGGATCTGGGGACCCAAGTAGATAGTAATTTCTCCTTTGATAATCACATTGCCAAAGTGGTTAGAAAATCCTTCTGTGTGGCCCACCTAATCACAAAAGGGTTCGCATCCAGAAAAGAAGAGGTCATTGTGCCCTTCTACTCATCACTCATCAGACCCATCATAGAGTACAATGCCCCATTTGGGATGTACCTTACAAGACACCTGCAACAGCTGGAAAGACCACAGAAGTACCTCACCAGAAGGATCACTGACCTCAAACAGATGCCCTATGCAGCTCGACTGAAGAAACTCCAGCTGTACTTGGTTGCATACCGCCTACTCAGAGGTGATCTCTGCCTGACATACAAGGCCATGTCCAACCCAGAATTGATGGACATGCTCCACCTAAAGAAAACCTTATTCGCTCAAGCCACATGCTCTAGGGATCTAAACCTCACCACAACAATAAATAGGACTTGCTGGAGGGATAGACTCCTGTCCCAGAGACTTCCCATGCTTTGGAACAAGATTCCAATCTCCATTAGGCAGAACTCCTTGCTAACACTCTTCAAGACAAACCTTGATGAGTGGATGACAAACAAAAAGTTTACCCCAGGGATCACTTCAGTGCCTCTGCTGGACTGAGTCACAGGGAATTAATCTAAGGGGGCGGCGAAAGCCAACACATTCTGGCTAGGCTTATAAATGCCTTTGGGCAGATAGCCTAGTACCTACCCATGAACCTATGTTTCATGCTATTTAGAAGGCATCCTGGGATATTGTCTGGACCCATTGATGCAGTGTTCTTGGTCTTTGAGAGTGTATTAAGGACCTGTCCTCTAGTGATAGCAGGGGGAGTTATATTTTATGGTATTTCTTGAGGGAAGGTTGAGTGGGAGAGAGGGGTAAAGTTGGAGCTGAATTTATTGGCCAGAAGGTTTGCTATATCTTAGGTTCCTAGGTAGGTACTAGGCTATCGGCCCAAGGGCCTAAGTAAGCCTAGCCAACAAGGTTCCCTGGCTTACGCCACCCAAGAAAGTTAATTTCCTGTACCAGTATCGAGTAGAGCCACAGAAGTGATCCCTGGGGTGTACTTCCTATTTCCCATCCACTCATCAAGATTTTTCTTGAAGAGTGCTAATGAGGAACTTTGCTTGACATAGATGCGTAGCTTGTTCCATAGTATAGGAAGTCTCTGGGACAGGAATCTATCCCTCTAGCATGTCCTGTTTATTTTGGTGACAAGGTTTAGGTCCCTAGAGCATGTAGCTCGGAGGGATTGGGATTTCTTTAGGTGTAGCATGTCCAACAGCTCTGGGTTTAACATAGCTTTATATGTTTGGCAGAGATCTTCTTGGAGTAGATGATATGCTACAGAATAAAGCTGGAGTTTTTTGAGACGGTCAGTGTAGGGCATCTGTTTGAGGACAGTAATCCTCTTTGTGAGGTACTTCTGTGGCCTTTCCAGCTGCTGCAGATGTCTTGTGAGGTACATTCCAAAAGGGGCGTTGTACTCTATAATGGGTCTAATGAGTGTTGAGTAGAAGGGAACAATGACCTCTTTTTTTCCTGGATGAAAACCCTTTTGTGATGAGGTGTGCCACATAGAAGGATTTCCTGAATACTGTGGAGATGTGATTATCAAAGGAGAGACTACTGTCCACCTGGGTCCCAAGGTCTCTTATCACACATTTGGCATTAAGTAGACTGCCGTTTATGTGGTAGTTCATGGGTACAGAGTTTTTACCATAGGGGATGACAATGCACCTTTTGGCATTGAGCTTGAGGCCATGCCTCTGACACCAGGCATCTGTCACAGTGAGGCACTTCTGTAGGATGTCCACATCATTTGGGGACTCGACTATGGCTCTTAGTTTTCAGTCATCTGTGAACTTCATTAGCCAGAGGCCTTCTATGATAGTCTGTACTTCAGAGAAGTAGATACCAAACAGGAGAGGTCCCAGGACTGAACCCTGTGATACTGCACTTGTCATTGGTTTGATGTCAGATTTGGAGTCTGCAACTTTTACAGTGTGGGTTCTGTCAGTGAGCCAGTTGACAACCCATCTTGTGACGGTAGGGATTTATACCTAGTTTAGTGAGTTTTGCTATAATTCCAGAATGGGGGATGGTGTCGAAAGCCTCGGCGAGGTCAAGATAGGCTTTGTGAACCACCTTACCCTCGTCTGTGGCTTTGGTGACTGCCTCAAAGAAGTCGATCAGATTCAGAATGCATGATCTGTCTTTCACAAACCCGAACTGGGTGGGCTCCAGAGTTTGGAGGTTACCAATGACCTTGTTTATGAGTTCCATGATGATACCTTCCACGGCCGTGCAGACCAGGCTCATTAGGCTAATAGGGCGATAGTTCCCAGGATCACTGGTGGCTCCCCCTTTGTGGAGTGGAATAACTGTTGCTGTGCGCCACTCAGTGGGCACAAAGCCTGACGTGAGACTATGATTGAATGTGGTGCTTAGGTGGGGAGCCAGTTCGTTCTGAAGTTCATGTAAAATGCAGCCTGGGATGCTGTCCAGTCCCATGGATGCTGTGTTTTTGGTTTTAGAAAGTGCAGCTTTTACCTGCATAGATGTGATTACAGAGACTCTGCATTCTTCCTGTATAGATATGGGCCCTTTAGGAGGTGAGAGCGGGGTAAAGTTAGCACTGAACCTATCTGCCAGGATCTTGGCAATATCAGTTGTTTTTTTTAATTTTCGTGCCGTTGTGCTGTAACTCAGAGCAGATCTTGGTGTTGCCATTGAGATTCTTGACTTAGCTATAGAATGCTTTGGGGTTGCACTTAAGAGTCGGTGGTAATTTAGTTTTTGTAGTTAACTTTGGGGGATCTTATAGGGGATCTCAGCTTCTTACTGAGGCTGACCATGGAGCTCCTCCACTAATGGGATTTTACTCTCTTTTGCAATAGTTTCTTCCTTCTGTTGTAGAGTTTGTTTATGGCAGGGGACCACCAGATTGGCTTCCTTTTTTTGGAGGATAGCATCTTGGTTCTGTTTAGAATAGCACGATCCATGCACTGGTGTAAGTGCTTATAGAGTGCATTTGTGTAGGATTCAGCAGTCGTAACAGTATTGTCCATCTGCATGGGTGTCATGAAGTTCGCCACTTCTGTCTTAAGAAGCATGAAGTTGGCTTTGGAGAAATTTTTTACCGTGGTTTCCTTAATGGTGGGTGGGGGCAGGATGCAGATATCTAGGGTGATTAGCATATGGTCGGGTCTGACCAGTGAGGAGTAGACTTCAGGTGTGGAGCACTGGTCACTCATGTTGGTAATGACTAGGTCTAGGATATTGTTGCCCCTGGTTGGGGTGTGGATAAGTTGATCCAGGACATTGGAATTTATGAATTCCAGAAAGCGTTGAGCGAAGGAATTGGTACATGAGTAGTTTTCCCAGTTAATGGTGGGGTATTTGAAATCGCCCATTATTAGAGTGTTTGGTTGAACTCTAATATTTTCCAGTATATCAAGAAAAGAGGAGTGGGAATCCTGGGGCATGGTGGGGGATCTGTAGCAAGCTACAATTTGGATTGTAGTTTTGCCCAGAGTTAGTTGCACTTGGATAACCTTGGATGCATTATGCTGCGCAACTAGCCTGGAGGTGTGGATATCCTTAATGAATATGGACACACCTCCACCTTTGGTGCTCTGGTCCAGGTTAGATGGCCGAAATGTGTGATATGAGTTATAGCCTGGTAATACAGGGTTGCTCTCTAGAGCCTTGAACCAGGTCTCAGTCATGCACAGATATCGATGTTCTCCATTTTAAGGAGTACCTCGAGTGAGTGCATTTTGAGATTTTGACTTCTAGCATTGAGTAGCATTACCCTCAGTTTTTGCTTGCCTATTCCTGTTACGGTGGTGAATTTGTCATTTGAACCTTGCTAAAAAAGGCACTCTAGGGGTGGCAAGACCCTTAGCCAGTATCCAGAATCCCAGGGGTGACAGGTGCAGGCCATCTCTGGCAAAACATCGTGGTCTGTTGAGCATGTCATCCCAGGTAGACAAATACTGGATCCCCTTAGAATGACACCAGAAGCTTAGCCAATTGTTGACGTCAATCATTTTGTCCTTGTACTGCGGTATCATTCTGAGTGATGGCAGGATGCTACTCAGGGCTAGGGTCATACCTGCCTAGGCTACAAGATCGGAGAGCTCTTCCATGTCTCTTTTCATGTAGTCCAGGGATGTACATCTCAGGTCGTTCACACCAACATTGACAATGACAGAGTCATATTTGTACTTGTGGAGTGACCTGAGTGCTTGTGTTATATGGCGGATCCTGGCACCCGACAGGCAGCTGACAGTAACCTTCTCCTTGTTTAGCCTGGTGAGTAGGACGTCAGTGTGCCTGACTACAGAGTTCTTCTGGCTCAGTATAGGTGGCTCCATTAACAATGAGCTCTGCACACAATTGTGTGCTGCCTTTGAGGTTGCTAACATAGCTAAAGAATGCCTTTTGGCTGTCCTTGGCCTGGGATGCCAAATTCACCTCAAATTTGGCTTTGGTAGACTTTATTTGTCCTCAGAAATGTTTGTTTAGTTTGATGAAAGTGCTTTTATCCTGCTGGGTACTGCACCTCCTAACTTTTGCCATGATTTTCTTCCTTTTGTTATACAGCCTACCAGCATGAAGAAATGGAAAGTCCATGAAAACGCATTAATCACTGCCAGTGCACACTTAGAAGCTATTACCTCAGGTGCCTTTTGTGAGCTTGTATCCTGAAGTGGCACAAGCTACATCATGAAATTAGGTCACTTCATGGGATTATCATATGCTATCTACATCCAAGAATAGTTTTGGTCATTTATGCTTCTTTGCCCATGTTGTCACACTAAGGATCAGACTTTTATTTACACAAATATCAGCTGTAGCGAATTTCTTCCAAGCATGCCTTTCATACATAATTGAAAGATTGTCCTCAACAGTAAGTGGAGATGACACTGTAGAACTGCATAAACATTTATGCGGATGCAGATTCTTTTTTACTCTTTTTTTTTTTTTTTTTTTTTTTTTTTTAACCACCCAACACCATTTTCTTTCCCTCTGCCAACCGCTAAACCATTTCAGTCCCCGGCTCCATGACCATTTGGTTGCGTCAGTTTTGGTGATTTTTGGTCCATTAGACTTAACCTGTATTCCTTGGAGGTGGTGACTGTAATGTAGGTCCATATGTGCATGCTTGCTTCTGCACATGTGCCAAATCCAGCTATAGTGCCTCATACTGATTGGCAAACCTGAGCACATGTCCTGGTCCATATGCTACTTGCTGTTATGTATGGCTTCTGCCAGTTCTAAGTATTACAGCTGTCTGAGCCACCTCCTTTCTTCCAGGATGGACAGGCCATCCATTTTAGGCTAACTTGTACAGTACCCAGGTCATTAGTCAGTCCATGGTCATCTAAGTAATGATCAGGTGTTTATGCTTCTATGCCACTGAGACATGTATTTTTAATTAAAATTTTAAAGCTTACTTTTCTTACATTGCCTGTATCTTTTACCTGATAATGTAGAAACCACTTCTACAGTTCATTTATTCAATGTTTTATTCATCCTTTTTTTCTAATATTGAGTGTATGCATTACCTACTTCTTTTTAATTCTGTGGTTGTCTTCTCAGTTGTATGTCATGTGATACACCTGTCAGTCTGACTCATGCTCTGCATGCCTGTCTGTGTACACTAATAATAATTTTTAATATTCTTATTGCTTCAGTTGCTCATCAAATTATACATTTATTAAATGAATACTAGGAAGCCTTGCTGTGTACTGTATTTAAGTTTGTTTCACAGTTGCTCCTGGAACTGTTCTTCAAGGACTCAGCTAAAACTGGGCAGCACACAGTTGGGCATTCCTGGTCATCAGGTATAAATAAGTAATAGGTAAAGAGGTGTTAGTAATAACAGCATGCGATGATTGACAACTAAATTAGTTAAAATGTTGCATGGAGTCTAAACAGGTCCTGTATTACATACATTTGTCATTTTCAAAGAGAATCTTTCATTCCTTGAATGAAAAAGATGCACAGTTTACTAGGAGTTTTTTACTATTTTTTTATGAATGAAGCACACATTTTAATGGTTGTACGGATGGTGAGATACTATATTTTTTGCTATAATTCTATGGGAATTTCTGAACAGTGGTAGACTAAATAACATCATTCATAAATATTATGAATACACGAGTGAATGACAAACTTTACTAGCTTATATTTTTTGATAATATATCACGAATACATTTTAAAGATGGGAAGGGAGAAAAGTAAATTATTATATTATGTGACACAAGCATGCAAAATTGTGTACTGTTTTTCATGTGTCTGTGTGTATATGTATAAATTCATATATATACATATATATATATATATATATATATATATATATATATATATACATACATACACACACACACACACACACACACACACACACACACACACACACACACACACACATACATACACACACATACATACACATACATACATACATACCTACATACACACACACACACGTGCGTATGTGCGTGTGGGTGTCAGTGTTTGCAGTCACTGATGTTAAACATTCAGAATGTTTAATGTTGCGTGCATTAGTGCTGCTATCTTTGCTGACATGGGCATGTGTGTGAGATCTCTTTGCAGTTAGGAGTGGGAATTTGCCCTTTCCCTACTGCTGTGCAATCTTGGAGTTGATATAACTAATTTGCAAGGGGTATGGAGGGTGCACACACATCACACATATAGAAGGAAGGGTGCTATACACTTTTATTTCAGTACTATATTTTCCTGGCATTTAATGTCAGAGCTGTGCCGTTTTTTTTTTTTTTTTTGGAGCCCTGGGTAGGGCCTCCTATTTGGCATTATCCCAAGTTTGATGTTTAAAAAAAGTCTTCAGTTAAGCAAAGGTCATTATTTACATCTATTTTATACAGAGTGGGTGGTTGCTCTACTGTACTGGTGCTAAACCATAGTAATGATGTATAATAACTCCTAGCTGTAATTCATACCCTCTGGTAAAAAAATTGATGATCTTCAGGCTAGGCAGCGTTTTGTTAATCTCTGTCAAACACCTTTACTACACTGCACCAAGCAGCCATACTTGCTCCTTGATACACTTCCTAACACACAAACACTGAATGTCATTTAAGTAGCTGGAAGTCCATATTACAGCTGTTTAAGTGGTTGGTGATATTACTTGAAGAGGCCAGTCGACACCTTAACTACAGTACTGATTGAGCCCCATAAAGGCTGTTGCCCAGGGCAGCTGCACTCTTTGCCCCACCCTTACAGCAGAACTATATTATATTTGAGGGCAATACTCCTATACCAGGTGTGCATTTGGGTGGTCCATTTTGGAATCTTAAAAGAACTTCTTCATCTATTACTAAAGTAATTATGCTATCCAGTTTACAATCATCACTATATTTGATTATCCAGAGCCTTTTCCCAACTCTTGCCACCTTCGAGGTAAACCTAGATAATTGTATGGGCATCTTCAAATTCTCTTCTTGTCTATTTTGTGTTGCCTTTCCTAAGACTGGAAGGAACTTTTGAATGTGGGTTATTGGTTAGGCTTCTAATGGTCTGCAGACTGATTGCCTCATACTTACCTATGAACCTGTGAAGATTTGTATATAAAAAGGATAGTCCAGAAAGAAATTACCCTGGCACCAGGCCATGTGACACAGCAGTGGTAACCTGTATCAGGAGAAACAGTTTAACCCCCAAATACACCCTGCATTGTCATATCCCATTGTTTAACCAGTGTTTTGCCCAATGTACTACTGGATTGATAGTTAATGCTTCCAGTGTCATTCATTTTTGTAGAAGAGTCTTGATTGCCTTGGCAAGGTCAGGTGATGCTGCTGGGACCGAGAGAGAAGGATATTCAGTGTCCATTTACAGTAACAACATGCAAAATCATGGAGTTTTCATGGTCCATGGGTGAAATGGTCTGTCAACCGAATGTTTTTTCCTTTTATTTTTAATGAAGTATATATCATTGCATTGTGCATGATATGTTTTTTTTTTACTGATTTGTAAAATAAAACACTTTCATTCTTGACTTGAAGGGTGTTATGTTTTTCCTGATGAATATGATATTGTAACTAAACACAGTATGCCCAACAGAATGATATATGTTTCTTAGTTAAAAGCTAAGGAAAATGCATTTGGTTGAAAGACCATTTCACTCATTAACCACAAATTGGTATGTTTCTTACACAGAATAAAAAAAGGTGTTCCACATTTTGACCTTCTGTCATAAATTATGACCTGTGTTTCATGCTGGTCTACTAACATACTGAGATGTACTACTGGAAGAATTAATATTTTGTCTCATGTGACAGAAAGTATTATTTCAGAAACAAATTGCTTAACCTGTTTCTGATGGGTTTATGTTCTGTCTGTTCACCTAGCGTCTTCTTTTTCCTTTCTCTGTTTGGTTCAGGATTGAAAATTCCACAACGCTTGCGAACACTATTTGAAACTGACGACGAGTCCACTACTGCCTCTGATTCAAATAGTAGTAAAGAAGTTCAGCAGAAGGAGCTTCAGGGACCTGCTGTTAATACTGGTACTGACCTGAAATCAATTACATGAAAACCTGAACCATTTGGTAACTGTGATTTGTGTTTGTATAATGAAAGGCACTAATCAGTGTCATAGGTAATTGTCTTCCAGTGAAAGCAGCTGATGGTATAACATGTCATTCCAAAGAATGAATTAAACACATAATTTCCCCCAAAAAATCTTTAATTATTTTCCATATATTATTCATGATTTATGAATATATCATTTGTTCAAATTTTTTTTTTAAATGTCAAGAAGACATATTTTTTTAAAACAAATGCTAGCAATAATCGACATCTTGCATTAATATATTTTTCCGCAGTATGTTAATTGTGCACAGTTAACCACAACAAATAATATCCTGCTCATGTCATGCTGAAAAGGCTCTGCTCCCATAAAGTACAATTTAGATACACATTAGCTGTGATAAAGAAGGACCTCATTATCATCTAATTTACATAGTTCTGAATTGCATTAACTACTGCGACATGCAGATCTTTGCTGGTCTGCACATTGTGATAATAAACTATTGCTCGTGTGGGCATTATCATTCCCCCACAGTCACTCTCTCAAACACATAAGAACACACATACACAAACACACACACGTCACAGTTCTGGTACCTGTCGTTGACTAATCTGTCCTCTTGTGGTTACCCCTCCATCCCTATAATAGTTGAAGTGCCATTGAGGCACAGCTGTAGCTGCCCTGGTGTCTCGTGTTTCACCCCACCCCTGATCCCCATACTGCACTTACCTTTAGAGTAATCCCTGGTGTCTTGTCTTTCCCCTTAGCCCTCGATACCCTTACTCCTCTCTGGGCCATTGCAGCACCTAAATGAAGCATAATCCCCGGTGTCTAATGTATCTCCCCGATCCCCATACCAAAGTTGGTGCCATTATGGCACCTATATGTATAGTAATCCCTGATGTCTAATCTCAACCCTCCCCCACCCCTGATCCCTGTAATATATTTGTATTCGGTAATTGAACACAGCTACTACTGTGACATGGTGGAGGCTGCCATGCTGATGTACACAACTGAGTGATTTCTTGAACTGCTTGGTGTGTAAATTCTTCCCTAGAAGCAGTTCTGAGGGAGAAGTGGCTAATTAGCATATACTTCTCCCCTGGACCACCTCATTAGCATTCAGCATGGCTTTGGAGCCAGCTCTTCCATGTGCTGCACGTTTCCTACCTATTGAGCCAGAAAACAAAGGTGTTCTGATAAATTTGTGACATTACAGTTCAGATTTTATTCTTCTAAACTGTTTCGTAGCAATGTCAGTATGCTATAACTAACTGGAAAATTAAAAAAAAAATATATATATATATATATATATATATACACACACACACACACACACACACACATATATATGGTTTCACTTCATATACTCGGAATGCTGAAATCTCGAATTTCAGCATTTCGAGTACATGAAGCCGAACCCATCAGAACACCGAAACTCCACAAAGCCTAAATCACAAACCCAATCATACATACACTACACCACACACAAACCACAACATCTACACCACAAAAATCATAAACACAACAAAACACCACAAATACACTTACCTACACTAAACATACAAACATAAACGTGCACCCCCACACCCCCCCACTTATATATACTAACTCCGAGATCGCACAAAGAAAAAAAATAACTCAAACACACACATTCTACAGTCCCTCATGCGCACACACACACACAGACACACACACACACACACACACACACACACACACACACACACACGCACACGCACACATCAGTTACAAAAACGTTCACAGACACTCACTCACCTGAAAGTCCGAACACAAATATCCCAAACAAACACTTCTCGTAAAGTAGCATCACTGCATAAGTGCGGATTCAACATATTCGCATTCGCGCTTATCTACTTTCGCTATTCTAAAGTTTCAGCTTCATGCACTCGAAATGCTGAAATTCGAAATTCAACATTTTGAGTATATGAAGTGAAACCATATATATATATATATATATATATATATATATATATATATATATATATATATATGTATGTATGTATACACACCATGTCAGGACTGTTGCTGAATACAAAAAGTTTATTATGACATGTAAGTGAAGGTGGAGACTTCGCGGTACCTTTATGAGTGCTCCCCCACACACACAACATTTTTACAAGTTTAACTGGAGCTGCTGTTTCAGTTTCCAAATTTCACATATTTTTCTACATTAAAACAAAGAGTGTAACAAACCCTACAGTTTCTACTGCATGAATGTAACATGCAAGATGAAGTGAAAATTTCAAAACACTTCTAATACTGGTAATTCTGAATGCAGAGAAATTATTAGAAATACATAAGCTGACACACTCCTCCCAAAAATATTCATTTGTGCCTCTTCAAGACACAACTGAGGTGGTATTCATTCTGACAAGGTGCTATTTGTCTAGGGCACCATGGAAGTTCCCCAGCTCTTTTGGATAAGTGCCCTGAATTCATTTTCTTTCACCTGAGCTACTATAGGCTCAGGCAGATGGGACTTCAGTTTAATGCTTCATCTGAAGAGTGGCACATTCAGAAATGCAGTACTCCTGTTATGTTGCACTGGAGTGTCAGTACTGGAAAAATGAATCCACTTACCTGGTATGGGAATAGAACTCATAGTCTACTGATCTTCCTTTATCACAGGCAAGTGTGCTGCCTGTTGAGCCACTGACTTTTGAAGCAGTACTTTACTGGTAAATTTCTGATGCTGTAATTTTGAATTTTTTTATGTAATAAATTTTCTTCTGAACTGTTTCTAATAAAAATAGTTGTCACTTTCCTACTCTGGATACAATAGAAGAGTCTTCTTGGGTTCTGTTCAAGCAGCTTTATTATATACAAACACATCACGATAGAAGTTTACTGACTTTAACTTATGTACAGACTAGCTATTGCAATCATACATGCTCACTCTCTGGCTGCACTGTCAAAATGGCACTGGGCATAGCACATGCCCGCTATTTAAATGTGCATGTTCAGTCCTTGATATGCTTCTTAAAGATACAGCACATACACTCTGATCTACATCCTCCCTCTTTGAGAAATAGATCATGTAATGCTATGAATCTCATTTGGTATGCAGGTAGTACAAACAGTTTTTTGTCATGCAATTATACAGAACCAGGTACATACGGTTATGTCCATGTTGCTGTGTATTTCACACTGGGCCTGGAAATACGTCCAAATCATGTGACATAAAGCTGAGAATTAGATTTAGCAACTGGAATTGTCTCTACTGAATGTTAAACCTTGGGAATATCTGGAACATCCTCAGGAATATAAGTAGAGGTTAAGACACATTCTGGGATGGGAACAATGTCTGCCTTGCTCTAAGATCTAGAGTCTGTATCACCGAAATAATGCTGCAGTAATGATTCTGGTACAGGAAGATGATGTCTGTGATTTTTCCTGTATTCCACACCCTCAGATTCTACAAAGCAGGATCTCGGCTCAGTACATATACCTGTTACTTGACCAATCTGGTCGAAACCTTTCACTGTTTGTATCCTCACTGTCTCTCCTTCTTTCAATGGACGAAGAAATCCACTCGATTTATCATAACTGGACTTCTGGATAGAATGCTTCTTGAATAATTGGGCTTTGATGGTTCTGTTCTTAGCTTTAGGCCTCAATAAACTGGAACTAATAGGTAGCATTGTTCTGGTTTGACTGGATAGAAGTCTTTGAGCAGGTGAGTCAAGTATGTCATCACAGGGTATGTTTCTGAGATTAAGTAAATTCAAAAAGACATCAGTATTGTCACACTTTGACCTTTCAAGTACTGTAATTGCTTTTCACTCTGCACTGCATGTTCAGCTAGTCCATTTGACTGTGGATATTCAGACCTGCTAGTAACATGTACAAAGTCCCATTCTCTTGCAAATTTCTGAAATAACTGACTAGTAAATTGAGTACCATTGTCAGAAATAAGTTTTTGTGTGGACTACCATGGACTGAGAAATGATGTTTCAACTTAGTAATAACAGTAGTGGATGTTAGATTAGATAGCAGATCAATCTCAAACCAGTTCAAATAAAAGTCTACCAATACTAAGTAGTGTTGATTGTCCCACTCAAAGGTATCATTGGCTACTGTTGACCAAAGTAGTTCAGAAACTTGACTTAACTGAAGTGGTTCTGTTTGCAAATGCGATTTAGTACTATTGCATATTGAACAAGAAGAAAGTACTTTATCAATGTCTTTCAGTAATGAGGCCAAAATACTAGTTCTTTCACTCTTCTCTTAGTAGATGCAGAACCTAGGTGACCACAATGCAATATCTGGATCTATTCATGTTGTAAGGAAGCAGGAACAACAATTTTAGGACCTTTGAAATTAATGTCATCTTCAAGCAACATCACATCTCTATAAGAAAAATAGGTTTGCACTTCAGGTGGTACACTACATTGCTTTGATGACCATCCAACATTAATGTAGTTGTTGAGCTTTTGCAGAATTGGATCAGTCTTTGTATGATGTCTCAGCTCATCAAGTCTAGTGGTAGAGAAATCATGCACTGCCATTACATCAAAGTCAAAATTCTCTGCATCAAGCTGTTCTGTTGTATTTCTGGGTGATCTGGATAAGATATCAGCCAGATAAAGTAGTTTGCCTTTTGTATAGACCATTTTGAAGGTGTACTTTTGCAATTTGAGCATCATTCTTTGTAATCTTGCTGGAGCTGAATGCATAGGCTTCTTTAGAATAGTAACTAGGAGTTGGTGGCTGGTTTCAATCTGAATAGCTCGACCATAAATATAATCATGAAACGTTGAACATGCAAATACTATTGCCAAAAGTTCTTTCACAATTTGAGCATATTGCATTTCAGTTTAGGTAAGTGTTCTAAATGCATAGGCTACTGGTCTGCCCTCTTGAAGAATAACTGTGCCAAGACCAAATTTTGAAGCATCACAGGAAAGAGTGACTGGTTTATTGACATCATAGTGTTGTAGTGTAGGTGGGGCAGCAATTTTCTGCTTAAGGACTTCAAATGCATTCTGGTGCTGTTCCAACCAAGACCATGCAATATTTTTGTGCGTTAGCTCTCTTAAAGGTGCTGTCAACTCACTAAGTCTTGTATAAACTTACCTAAATAGTTGACCATGCCTAGAAAACACTGTAGAGCTTGAATATTGTCTGGTGCTAACCTCTCAAGAATAGCTGCTTACTTGGTTGGGTCTGGTCTCAAGCCAGTACTGGTAAATAAATGACCTACATATGTAACTTCTGGTAGCCTGAATTTGCACTTCAGAGGATTGAGCTTCAACTTTACTTCATGTGCTCTGTCTAGAACTCTCTCTAGGTTTCTGTCATGCTCTGCTTCACCATTGCCTCCAACCAATAAATCATCTACTATTATGAGACAAGGGTAGCCTGAAAAAATTTGTTCCACTGCACGCTGGAAGACTTTACTTGCAGAATTTATTCCAAATGACATCTTTAAGATCTATAGCTGCCAAATGCAGTAACAAAAGTGGTCAGTAATGAGGATTTGCGATCAAGCATCACTTGCAAAATTAACTTTTTGCATCCAAGACAGAAAAAAACAGTGGCATTCAGTATCAGAGCTGCGACCTCTTCGACTGTACGTATTGGATGATGCGGTCTCTTCAATGCTTTGTTCTACTCTCTTAGGCCAATACATATTATGATATTGTCTGAGCCTTTTTTACTAGCTGCTACCATGGACGACACCCATTCATTTGATTCTGTAACTGGACAAATTACACCTTACTGCACCATTTTATCCAACTGAGCTTTGACTTTATCTTGTATAGCTATCGGAACATTTCTTGCTGGTCTGACTATGGGAGTGACCTCTGGGTCTAACTTCATGGAATACACAACTGGAAGTTTACTCAACTTGTCATCAAAGGCATCAGTATACTCTGAAAAAATGGCTTCAGAAAAATTGGAACTAGGATATGCACTTATGTGGCAAACTTCTTTGGTAAAAGAAAGCAGATTCATTCTCAAACTGTCTCTGAGGCCCAATAATGACTGCGCAGGCCTTCGAACTACATAGAATAACAAGCTGTAACAGTTCTTAGCCAAATAACATGAAAGCATCACTGAGCCTTCAGTTTGAATTTCTTCACCTCCATAAGCAGTAAGTTTCACTCTACCGGCCACATTGAGTTGCTCATTAGTTTTCACTTTAGCAAATGTGTCTGCTGATATTACACTTTGAACCAGTGTCTACCTTAAGCTCTGTGGATTTACCATTGATCTGGACAGTACAAAACACTTTGCTCTTTGCCAACAAATTCACTGCATCAACTCTTGCTCCAGTTACTGATACACCATCTACATAGAAAGAAGAAATACAGTCTGCTTGATCAGTTTGCTTTTTTGAGTGACCATTCTTTACAACTGTGTGGGGTTTACGTAATCTGCAAAACTTTTGAAAATGATTCCATTTTTTACACTTGTGACATTGCGGACCAAATACTAAGCATCTTTCTCTTTTAGATTCATGATTGGCACCACAATTGCGACAGTTAACAATAAAGCTGGACTTGGGTTTTTCTAATTCATGTTTGTACTGCACTAAGCATGCTCCTTTCTTAGAACTTACTGGAAAACTGGATGGTTTCCCTGGTGAGCCAGCAGGGGTTGTGGCTGCCATGTTCTTAAGCCTACTTCTGTTTGCCATTTTTTGCGTGCTATCTACATTTGCTCTGCAGCCTGCCAAAATCATGCTCTTGTCACTTGCAAGCATACTTTGACAAATCTCTGTGGCTTTACTCAATGTTAAATCATTG